>NC_142618.1:38264767-38567797 GCF_059453375.1 Lepisosteus platostomus
CGACACAAGCAATGAAAATAAAAGTCTAATAAGGCACAAAGAAATTGAGAAACGAAAGTTCAGAGCTGTGTCTGACTGTTCTGTAATTCTCTACAACATGCTACCCAATGAAAGCTCTTAGGCTTAGAAAAAATGATTCAATTGGTTTATTTACTATTACTATTTACTATTAGTGGGGCTAACCGATTGTGTTCACAGGAAATCTCTCAATTTGTGCAGCTAATTTTCACGCTTAAGTGTAAAGTCAAACATTTTGGACAAAATGGTGATTGCTAAGAAAGCAAAAAAAGATATTTGATCATTTGGCCCTTTTGGAGAGATAAATGCAATAAAGATCTTTTTGTGAGAAAAAGGTCAAAACTACTCAAAACCAGACGATGAAATGGGGTTGCAAAACTAATATTTACAGCAGACATCCTCACACATACAGTAGCACACCACATAAAAGTTTGCACAATCAGTGTTGCCAAGTTTGGACTGTACATGTGAGAATTATCATTAGAATTATCTGTCAGATTTCAGGTTTTCCAGTGTTTTTCCAGTGGCAGACAGCTTTATGCCAACAACATGGATTTTTCAGTGGATAGATGAGGATTTTGAAACGCTGCTAATTACAGTGATCAAGCTTCTGGAACTCAATGTTCTGGAATCTGAGAACCACACTTGCAGCTGCTGAAAGCAATAACTGGATCTCTATCACAGTCTGTAAGAAGTCCCTGCCAATTAAATTTGACTGTTTGAAGAAAGTGACATTTTCACTGTTCTCAGCATTTGCATCAGTATAACTCTGTGAACAGGTATTATAACATATGAAGTCAGTGCTTTGTTCCTACTGTAGCTGGTTAACTTGTGTGCTGCTTAAACTGTCAAGCTATGAGCCTGAGATTGGATAACACAGAGAGGGAAAACAAAGGGAAGATGTGCATAAATATTAATTTTAGATATTATATTTTAATATTATTTTTTCATTAATCAAAATGTAAGTGGTGTTATGTGTTAAATGTAATGTTAGTGCAATATATTGACATTAAAAAAATATCAGTGACATGCAAATCCGTAAAAAAACAAGTGCATGAGCTAAGTTTTGCGTTATGTTACAATGGGTGTTTCATTTGCATTTTTTTCATTTGAAAGATGGTCCTGACCAGGATGAAGTTTGGAACTAATCTTTTTCTTCTCTAAAAACATACTAGTTAGTCTATTTAAACTTGAATGTGTAATGCACACAGCTTCACACAGTAGAAGATTGACCAAAGCCTTCTCTATCACAGAGAATGATGTTAGGTACAGTATGTCCGTTACCTAACTAACATATTGTTCTGTGATTCTGTGCTTTCCGGTTGATTGGTGTGACTGTACAGCTGAGCCCTGAACTGTTCTTTTTCAGTGATATTTTCCGGGTTAATTTCGAAAGTATGTTTAATAAACTGTTACAGTTTTGATCTTTCCCTCTGCAAAGGGATCTCAGCACCACATAAGTCAATAATATTGATATCTTACTGCTACCTCATCACTCTAGTGTCTGTTTCTCTTTTCCACACAGTAAATATTAAAATCCTTATTAAAGATCAGAAACCAAAACTACAGTGTTAAATGTTTGCACAAAAACAATCCATAGGCATAGTACTGATTCTTACACCTTGCACAATACCTGACAAAGCAGGGCTCTAGATATGTGCAGTTTCTGTTTAACTGCAGTTTCGAATTGGCACACAGCGAAAGATGAATATATGACATTTATTGGAGCACTGGGACTTAGTGAGATGCCTGTGATTGGCCTGTGCTAAGGTCTTGTTTGAAGGTTACTGTATGTGAAGCCTTTTTCATTAAAAGTCAACCCCACCAACAGGCAATATCCTCTCTGGGTATTCCTTAGCCTGTGGTGTGTTTGAGTAAAAAAACAAAGTATATCACAATGAATTCTTTTCACAATAATTTACCAAGCTTTACCCTCCCTCTCAGTCACTGTTATCTGTTGTAGGCCATAAGGTTCTATGACATTTCAATCAATCAATCAATCAATCAATCAATCAATCAATGTTTATTTATCAGTGCACGAACAGTACAGCATACAGCGGTGTTGTCGGCATGAAAGGCTTTGTCCGCAAGCTCATTAAGAGGGATAGAAGAGTAGAAGGACAGGATTTTATAGGGATTAGATTAAATTTAGGATACAATTGCAATTTACAATACAATTTACAGATTATGCGAAAGTAACACAAGGATGGGAGGTATTTAGCGCTCTTTGTATGTGTCCCGGGAGTGCAAGTGACAGGAGGGTGCCGGTGCACCCTGTCAGTTCTGCACTCTCGGGCAGAGCAGTTACCATACCAGGCAGTGATGCAGCCAGTTAAGATGCTTTCAGTGGTGCACCTGTAGAAGTTGGAAAGGATGTGTCATGGCATGCCGATCTTCTTTAGTCTGTGGAGAAAGAATAGGTGCTGCCATGCGGTCTTGGCTACGAGGTTGGTGTGGTGGGTCCAGGTTAGATCGTCTGTGACAGCTATGAAATTGAAACTGTTGACTCTCTCCACTGCGGACCCACTGATGTGAATGGGTGCACGGTCTGTTCCTCGATGCTTCCTTTCGTCCACGATCAACTCCTTAGTTTTGCTGGTGTTAAGAGAGAGGTTGTTGTCCTGACACCATGCTGTCAGCCTTTTGGCCTCCTCTCTATACACGGACACATCACCGTTCCTGATCAAGATGATGTTCGTTGTATCGCCCACGAACTTGATGATCGAGCTGTTTTGTTCCTAGCAGACAGACATACACCTAGCAACACAGTCATGGGTGAATAGGGAGTAGAGGAGAGGGCTAAGTACGCAGCCCTGGGGGGTGCAGATGTTCAGAGTCAGGGTGGAGGATATATACTCTCACTACCTGCGGTCCAGGATTCAATTGTAGAGAGGGGAGCTTAGTCCGAGGTCTTGGAGCTTGGTGATAAGCCTTGAGGGTACGATCGATGCTAATGCTAATGCTGAAACAATGGATGTTGAATGCTGAGCTGTAATCATCAAACAACATTCTCATATACGTTTCTTTCTTGTCTAGGTATGAGAGGGTAGTGCGTAGGGCAGTGGTGATGGCGTCCTCGGTTGATCTGCTATGTCGGTATGCAAATTGCAGTGGGTCCAAAGTGTAAGGAGGTGATGTGTGCTATGATCAGCTGCTCACAATGAATGTGAGTGCAACAGTGCCGTAGTCATTTAGGCAGTTGACTCCGGTTTTCTTGGGGATCGGGACGATGGTGGTTTTCTTGAAGCAAGAGGGGACTGTGCATTGAGTAAGCGAGAGATTAAATATGTCCATGAAGATGTCCACTAGTAGGCCTTCAGGACACGACCAGGGATAGCATCAGGGCCAGGAGCCTTGCATGGATTGGTCTTTTTAAAGACTTTGTACATGTCAGCTCTGGAGACAGACAGTGGGTGTTCCCACTGGTTTACTGGGATTTCCTTAGCTGGTTCCATGTTATGGACTTCAAAAAGTGCGTAAAATAAATTTAGTTCATCACGGGTAAAAGCGGTGTGAGTCGTGTTGCTGTATTTCACTTTGTGATGGTGATGGTGCGATTTCCATTCAACATATTCCAAGTGTTCCGGTCCCGATAGTGTTATTCCAGTTTTACCCTGTAGTTAAATTTGGCTTTTTTGATGGCTTTTCTGAGATTGGATCTGGATTTTCTGTATGTGTCCTTGAGTGTAACTGTAACCTTTTAGAATTTAGCTCGTACTTTGCCATTTACCCACAGTAATTTACTTGGGTATGTGTGAACAGTAATCCTGGGGATAACATCTACTATACATTTGCTGATAAAGCTAGTAGCATAGTCCGCGTACAGATTAATGTAGTTCCCAGCAGTCTAGCGAATAATCCGCGAATAATCCGCCAGTCAGTGGTGGCAAAGCAGTGACTTAGAATAGAGTTCCTTGACCAGTGCTGGGTAGTCCTTGTCGCAGGCTTCTCCTGCTTGAGTTTCTGCCTGTAGGCAGGGAGTAGTAGGATCAAGGTGTGATAGCATTTGCCGAAAGGAAGTCGAGGGAGGGCTTTGTAGCCATCCAGGAAGAGAGTGTAAACATTGTCCAACATGTTTGTTCCACGTGTCGGGCAATTTATATGCCGATGCAGGTCAGACATGATTTTCTTCAGGTTTGCGCCACAGAAGTCCCCCACTGTGATAAATGCGCCCTCAGGCTATGAGTTTTCATGTCTGCTTAGGCGTTCGTGTTGTTCCTCCAGAGCTCTTGTGGTGTTTGCCTGCAGTGGAATATACTGTACACCGCTGTGAGGACCACCGATGTAAATTCTCTCGGTAGATAGAAAAGGCTATATTTTATTGTCAGGTGTTCAAGGTGTAGAAAGCATGATGATGAAATAGTCTCCACAGCTGTACACCATGATGCACACCCCTACGCCCCTGACCTTCCCCGAGTCCATTGTCCTGTCCTGACAGTGGACAGAAAAACCTCTTGGGAGGATAGCGGTATCCGAAATAGATGAGTCAAGCCAGATTTCAGTAAATGTTAGCAGTTTTTAATGTCCCTTTTGAAAAGCAAACCTCACTCTCAGCTCGTCCAGCTTGTTGTCAAGTGATTGAACATTAGTGAGAAGTACAGTATGCTTGGAAGTGGAGGGTGATTGCTGCATTGTCTCAGTCTGACCAATCTGATTCCAGGTAGTTCAAGTAATCCATCGTTTTTTTTGGTGCAAGCCTCTGTTGAAGAAAACTCTTCACTCAGGTTAGGTGTGCTCAAGCAGAGTCCTTTATTAATGTGCATGGGGAGGATACAATCAAACAGATCTGAAAGCTGTCTCTCACACAGATCTCAGTAAGTTACACAGAGTTACAGTGAGTAACCTCTCCCAACGAGATGGTAAATGCAATGAGTTTTATTCAGGAAATTCACACAGGAAAGCTCATTCTAAATTTCCATATTAGGAGTTGTTTTTTTCTCTCTACAAAACATTTCTTTGTAATTAACCACATTCTTCTTAAGAAGCAATTTTACCTTGTATATAGAGAAAAGGAAGTAAGTAAACAGAAGGTGTAAAATGAGCTAGACATTCTGCGGTTGTAGCATTAATATCAAAAGTCAAATAGTATGCTCGAATTATCCTTTTATACTGTTGCTAAGCAAAAAGGCATATGAGCAAAGGCAAATAGTCACTATATTATATACTTAATAAAATGTAAATAATTCTTCTTCACCTGGTTGTGCCGATAGTCGATCCTATGTATATTACCATTTGTCCATCATAGCTGATCACTGAACAAGCATTATTAGTAGTTAGTAGTTAGCAGTACGGAAAATAACACAAAGCAAAAAAATAGACAGAAACAGCCTTCCTCGTCAACTCCGTCTTGGTTATTTTACATCACAACAGGCATATCTCTACTTATTTGCACACACAATTTACACAGAATGGGAGGAGTTAAATCTGTTTTCCTTTAGTTTGTTAAGCTTAATTTTTAAGATCTTAATTAACCTTATTTTTTTCTTTAAAGAGTATTCTTTGTATTTCTCTCAGATTAGAAAATATTTAAATTTAAATAGAATAGCATAGAATCTAATATGTTATATAATATAATATGTATATGTAAAAATGTTGTCATTTGGGTGATTTTTTGTTGATTTTTAGTATTTTATAATATTAAATATTTTATAAAATGTTATTTTTAGCATTTGATATTTCATTTGTTTACCTTTTTTATTGCACAAAAACATGATGGAAAAGCATTGTTTAGCAGTAAATACAGTACATAGAATATGCTGTAAATATATATGGAGTCTCCCATTGCAGGTCAGTAACCCTTTGCTAGTTCTTTCTCAGTGTGATCCAATGAATTTTTCCATTTCAAAAAGCCATATTTGCTGGAAATGACATTTACAGTAAGACTAGCTGAATCACCTCAGCTGGCTGTCAACATTTTAATAACCCCCCGTGAAACTTAAAAGCCATTTCTTCTTACCAGTTTTATTAAAACCTGTGAATTTATTGACTACCCTTATATGAATCTGCATGAGTTAATTTCACAAGTTTGAAAATTAAGTGACTAAAGTTATTGGTTGTCTGGAATTCTGTTAACTCTAAAAACTGATTTACTTTCAGTATCATAATACATCTGTAGTTGTGAGATCTAGTCTTACTGATAGTCAGCAAGAGTATTATTCATTCAACACATTAGTTCCCTTCAGTAATATTCATGTTTAAACATATAAAGCCCAATTATCCCCATGTGAAATCTGAGGGCAAACTGGGCAGTTATACCTCTCCAGTTATGGAAAACAAGGACCACTGGGTTCACTGATTGTGAAACATGTAAACAGAAAATCATATTTTTGTATGCTGTTCATTAGTCAAACCAGTAAATTTTCCTTTTAAGTCAGCATTATTTATTCACAGAAGCAATTGACTCTTGACATACTATAGCCCTTTTGGGTTAATGTCTTCAGCCTTTACTTGTGAGTCCTCTCTAAATAACAAGATCAGCTGAACTCTGAAGGTACTGCAGCTTTTACTTAAAAGACAAATTAGAGAGGGAGTGAAGAAAATAAAATAAAACAACACATTTCTGTCCATGCTAGGGAAAAAAAAACTACATTGAAAAATGTATCTCTTCCAAACAAGCAGGAATAAAGTAGGGAAGAATGTACAGTGCATAATAGGGCTATTTTACTAACTTCACAACAAGACAAAACTTAGAAGAGAAGAATTGTGATTCTATTCATCTAGACATAAAGATAGGGAACACAAAAATGATGGTAGGTGAACACCACTTGCAAAAGTAAAATGCACATTTAATAATATAAATATCTCAGTGACTTCCTTGTTGTGAACTAGCAACATAGCACAACCACTAATTCTGGCATCTTTTATTTGTTATGATTTGTTATGGTATTCATCACAAAACTGTATTTTATAAATTATTAATAAATGTTTATTTACAAAAATAAACATGAGCACAGAACTACACTAAGTTTACTACTATTATAAGAACTATGTGTACTGTACTTGGGCTCTGCCTTTTAAAGAAAGAAGTGTGACTCGACTAGTTGAGGGAATGACAGCCTAGAGGATAAGGCTGCCCAGACCTTTCACAAGCCCCCAAAAACACTGATATAGAATGTATGTTAACTACTAGACACAAGCAGCTATATAATCCAGCAATTCACAACTGGCAACACACTGAAGCTAAGCCTGTGTGAGCCTGGTCACAGCCAGGATGGTATGAAGCTAGGCCTGGTGTGAGCCATGGATGGGAGACTTCCTGGGGAAAACTAAGTTGCTGCTGGAAGAAGTATTAGAGGGACCAGTAGGAGGTGCTCACACTGTAGTCTGTGTGGGTCCTTCTGCCCCAGTATAATGACGGGGACACTATACTGTAAACAGGCGCTGTCCTTCAGATGAGATGTAAGACCGAGTTCCTGACTCTCTGTGGTCATTAAACATCCCATAGGATTTCTTGAAAAGAGTATGGGTATTATAGTGGCATCATGGCCAAATTTTCCATTGGTCTTTCCTAATCATGGCCTCCTAATAATCCCCATTTTTGAATTGGCTTCATCATTCTGTTCTCCTCCCCCACTGATAGCAGGTGTGCGGTGAGTTTACTGGCGCACTATGCCTGCTGTTGCATCATTCAGGTGGGGGCTGCACATTTGTGGTAGAAGGGAGTCCCCATTACCTGTAAAGCACTTTGAGTGGAGTGTCCAGCAAAGCACTATTTGAGTGTAAGGAATTATTATTATTAATTCCTAACATAATAATGGCTGGCCAGATTAGGCTGGGGACTCCCAGTGTCCAAAAAAGCACTATATAAGTATAAGGAATACCAAAGAGTGCTTCAAAATAGAAGAGTAAATTAGAAAGAGAGTGGTAGATACCACAAAAAGGAAAAAAGATTAGCTGAGCTAAGTTTTACTCACCTGTTAGGTGTATTTAATATCTTACTACACTGTTGCAGATAGCAATAATACTGTACACATATTTTCATTAATCAACATTATTTTTTAACTGCCTCACACATACAGACTGCTGTCATGCTCTGCACTGCATTTGTGCTGTTTTATACTCATCGTCATCTATACAGGTGGATGTTAACCTGCATGGCTTTTGTCTGCCGCACTACAGTGCCTAGAGACCAGCTACAGGGTCTTCAGCCAGGGGACCACCATAGATCGATGTTTCGCCCCTTACCTTACATCTCCTAATGGTGGGACAATGACAGGGACGTCTCCCTGACACCCCCTGCAGCTGGCCTCTCTCTAATTAGGGGTTTGGGGCCCCCAGCTCCTATCTCCTTCTCTCAGCCAAAGCCAGAAACTTCCTTTTTCTGCCTCTTCCGCTAGGTCCTTTACTGCCCTATTCAATGTTATGCAAGACACTCCCACACCCCTAAGGATGCCTAACAGATGTGCTTATAAAGCCATCGGCATCCCTCTTCCAGAGGGTACATGAAGGGTCTCCAGCCACCTTCTCTACATTCTGCTGCGAGCTCAGAGTACCTCAGCCTCTTCCTCATGCAGCTTCCATGCCCTCCTCCCATGGGACTGTCAGTTCTATGTGGAATACGGTCTTGGGCTCTTCTGCGCACACCACTAGTGTATATCACTATATCCCTAGCTGTCCCTAGGGAATTAGAGCTGCCTGCCAAGGTACACCACTCCACTCCTGGTGTGAGGATCTTTGATGTCACCCTCCCACTGCACAACCCCACCTCCCATATTTGCCTGACAAACACAACTTGCTGCGCTGTTGGTGGAGGACTATTTATTGTTGCCTCCTGCCTCTTGGTCTCCAGCACCTCTGCCAGGTTCCTGAGGACCTGGTCGTGTCGCCACCTTTATCATCCATGTGAGAGAGCCATCTTGCAGTCTGACAGAATATGCTGGGGGGTTGTACTGAGGGTACAAAGATGGCAGGCCTCCTCTATCCTGTACCATCAGTGAGATTCTTGGAGCCAGGCAAAATGTCATAGGTCACCCTGATCAGGAAGCTGAAGCATGCTTGTGGGACTTTCCACATGTCCCTGCAGCTGATTTTCCTATTCACCACACTCTCCTACTTCCTTGTCCATCTTCCCTGTTGTCCTTCTCACACTGCTTTCCTCCTCCATCACTCCTCTTCTATCTTTGTTACTTCCATGACAACCATCTCCTTCCTCTCCTTCTTGTTGGCTTTGGACCATAGGCAAAGTGGCTGCCCCCATCCTAGTCCTGCTTGACCTGTTTGGACTGAGACAACCACCTCCTGGTGTTGCAACCTATTCACTGCCTTCTGCACGTCATCTTCTGCTCTCCAACTTCTTCCAGTATGCACCTGTGCATTTACACCTCTGATTGTCTGGTCGCTGGACTCTCTTAGTTCCACAGTTACAGTAGCCTGGTTTTCTCCTGCTTATAGCCTAGGCTTATCAATTTTATAGGAAGCTGGAGAATGTTCCTCCCAAAGAGACCTGTCTCTGAAAGACATTGTGGGAGGGTTAATGATATTTGGATGTACAGTTAGTATAGGTCTTTACGTCCATCTTTTTGACTATTGTTGAGGTGATCTCACATTTCTTCAGTGGCCACACAATCCTTTTGTAAATTGGTAGCATCATACCCAGTTTTTTATAAGTAATTGGTTCTGATAAATTTTAGCCAGGTCATCTGAAAGCAGCTAAAGAAGGAATTTCCCATCTCTGCTTTATAATATCTGCCAAGACTCTGGATTGATTGATCTGCAATCAGGGTGCGCTCTTCACCTACCAAAAAGGAGATCTTGTCATTATTTACCCCCTTCATTATCAACAGGCTTCTGGACCTACTTGGCTTAAACTTAAGCTCTTCCAGTCTCCTCAATGATCTGGCTGTGCATTCTGCTGTCCTCAGCAAGTTTGTGAGGTCTTCCATATAGGCTTGCAGTGGTGGTAAGCACTGCCCTGATATTAGCCTTATACCACCCACCACCTGTCTTGCTCCAGTGAGAATGATCTCAAAAGCTGCCACGAACATTGGAGAGATGGAACATCCCATTGCTATTCCAACTTCCAGCTGCTGCAAGCCTGTTATATAATCCTGTAGCACAAAGCACATTTGAAAATACTGAAGTAGTTGATTACCATTCTCTTTATACATTCTGGGATGTAAAAGAAGTCCAAGGCAAATACAATAGATTGGTGCGATCACAATCTGTATGGATATTGGCAAGGTCCAACCAAACACCATACAGGTCAGCTTTCACCCTCTTCGCAGTTTGAATTTGCTCCCAGATCACACACACATCCTGGGAAACTTTGAACTCCTGCTTTCTGACAACTGGTGTCTATGTACCCATTTCCTTTTAGGTATGTGATCATCCCCATTATCAGGAATGTAAACTCTTTGCCATTCTGATGGAATGCATTGTTTTTTCCAGGCAACTTGTATTAGCCTCCAAACTTTTTTTTAAATTCTTGGACAATTCTTGTATAACTTATAGGGTATCACTTTTGGTCCTGGTGCTGAAGCAGACCTTGCCTTTTCCACCACTTGTCTAATTTCACTGAGTTTCAGTAGTGCTATATCACAAACTACTGTTGGCTCTGCTGGACGTGGTACATACCAGAGTGTACCAAGTGGGTCCCCCTTCCTTGGGTCAGTGTACTAGCTTTTAATATGAGCTTCATGTTTCTCCTTTGCAAGTTGCAGCTTCCCAGTTGCTTTATCCAAATCTCTTTCATGTTGAAACAGATTCCTAAAGAACTTCAACGTCTCCTTCTCTTTCCTTTGTCTGCACTTGAAAATATGTTCTGCCCTGCACAATTGACCAAATTTTGTGCTAGCTTAGTCCCATAACATCTTCAGCCCCTCCTTCTGCAGCTCAGTTGCTTTCCTCCAGGCCTTCCTCAGTTTCCGTCATTCCACTCCAACTGGTCTATTTCCTTTCTATCTTCCCTCCTCTGTTCTAGCTGCTTTTCTTATTGTTACCTCACCAAACGTACTCCTACAGTCCTCATACAAGATATGCAATATTAATATATTCAATAATAATAATAAGAAGAATATCAGCTAGTTTATATATGAAAAAATACCTTTCTGATGGAGTACCAGAATGAAAATCTCTTGGCGAATCAAAGAAAAATCAGACAATAGTAAAAGTAGGTTTTAAATGGAGACATATTACTCTTTGAACTGAGACAGAAGGTTACGAGCTAAAAATGTTCAGTGTCATTCAACTCAGCTGAAGGTATTCAACTGGTATTTTCTGTATCCCACAATCTGTAGATGGAACATTTGCCTCCAAATATATTTTTTATTTTGGCAATCTTCCTGATCTTTGTTGAAAAGAGTGGCTGGGAGTCTTAAAGAAGGGAGCTGCTCTCACAGCACCTATCTCAGATCTCAATCTTTTTCAGGAGAACGCTTGCAGAAGAGCACAAAAATAAAAGACAGAGCTGTGACCTGTGATAAAGATGAATGCCACTTGTTAGACTGTCCTTTCAATGTGTGGCAAGTGGGGCATTAGAATACCCTTTGTATCTCAGAGGAGCCCTCCACAGACAGCACCATAAATCACAGAGCCTCCCCACACACAAACACACGCTGCCTTTTGTAAGGCTGGCCTGCTTGAACAGGATCAATGAATTCACTTTATTATCCCAGGCAGAGGACAACAGCATCACAAAGAAACTGTCATAGTACAAGTCTGCAAAAAAACGATGGAAGGTGAGGCCTCCAGTGGTTGACTTTACATCACAAAAAGACTCCCAGGTGGTAGGAAGAGGAATAACACTTTCTATTTGAGAAATGTTTTTGGTAACATAGTTTCAATTCAAACCACAGTGAAATATTTATTAGAAAGTGAAAGGGAAAGATATTAATGGAAGGCCTGACCTTCAGGCAGTTACAGCCCCCAAAATCTTGATCACTCAAGCACTTTTGTATTATTGTTATCAAACTGAACTCTTTAGTACATTCTTACACATTACACATTCTTTAAGAATTATAACTACTCACCTTTCCTTTCTTGGGGATGAGAATACGTATCATTTGTTTGTGACTAGTGTAAAATGAACTTGACACCATAAAATGTCTTTCCTCACTATCAGGAGACCTATCACAAAGAATCTTTTATGTGCCTGCAAAATATAGTGAAAAGCATGAGCACTTGGACAGTAAAGTAAAATTTGCCATTCTTTTTGTGTACTATTGAAAACTGATTTCAGATCAAAATAAAAAGGCTCTTCTGAGTTGTGAGGATCTATTATTTCGAAGTCTACCTGTGACAGTCATTTAAATTTAAGTTTCTTTGCAGCTTAGTTACTTAATATATATTTTAACCAAACAATGCAAACAGAGAACTGGAATACATACCTCAAAGGGGATATTTTACTGTATTTAAAGTTTACACAAAGTTTAAATGTTTTTTTGTGAAAATACTGTTATGCCTTTGAAATCTTGCATTGTATTCTGTAATAACCAGCAGGTAACAGGAAAAATAAGATTTTACACCAATTGAATGTTGTTTTAACTACAGACCTAGGGAGACTGAAGAGAACTTGGAAGCCTCAAAAGAATGTTAAAAGAGAGATTAAGTTGGCTTAATTAAGGTATAAAGATAATGCTGTGGGCATAAGGGTAATTCACTCACTGAATAGGAGTGTATTAAGTCAGTGGTGGGCAGGAGCATTAGCACAGGTGGAAAATTGGATGCTTGCTTTGCTGATGAATTGAATCAATTTTATCTTAGGCTTAACAGACACAATTTTACAAGCAAACTCCATGCTTTTAGAGGCAGGATTTTTAATTGCGCTTTTAACATGAAAGATTTTTAAGAGTTGTAAAATGTTCTGTCATGTTAAAGAGATAAGGATTCAAGGTCCTCATTCTGTTGGGGTAGAGTATTAGAAAAGTATGCTAGATGTCTGTGTGGCATATTTTCCTTTATTTTCCAATTGTTGTTACAATATGCCTTCTCAACCTTATCTTCCAGCATCTTGAAGAATATTAAACTCATGTTAGGTTGCTATTTGTGGACTTTTTTCAGCATTTAATTGTTTTCCACTGTATTTACTGGTAACTAAGGTATTGTCTAATTTTGATCTTGATCTTAATCTTGTTAGCTGTGCTACTGATTTCCTTACACAAACATTGATTCTATTTTCAAAAAAGGGCAGCAGCATCTATTTTTCTTAAGGAAGTTTAAACACTTTAAGGTTGATAAGTTGTAAGGTTGATAAGTTGTTCAGGATCATATTTTATCATTTTGAATGAATCTGATTTAACTTTTACCCTGATCTGCTTGTTTGGGAATTCTGAATCTAATAATAATAATAATAATAATAATAATAATAATAATAATAATAATAATAATAATAATTGCTTACACTTATATACCGCTTTTCTGGACACTCCACTCAAAGCGGTTTACAGGCAATGGGGACTCCCCTCCACAACCACCAATGTGCAGCATCCACCTGGATGATGTAAATGTAAAGAGTAACAACAAAATGAGGGGTATTGCCTGACTGTCAGAAATTCATTGATTTTGGCTCTATCCCACGTCTATTAGTTACTAGTCTTGCGTAAAGCATACAGTATTCCATCCTAGAGGTTGCTTCACACCTTTTGTTTAATGATTTCCAATTACTTTCCTCATAATACAGATACAGACTTACCAATTTAAAAGCAAAGAGGTTATTACCTTACTTAACCTTACAAACTTGTATTGTTTGATGTGTGTTTTCTTTATATTGCATATACTGTATATGCCTGCTGTTGTAAAACAAATTGTCCCTTGTGGATAATAAAGACATTCTTTCTTTTAGGCTCATGCTCCCCTGCCAACCTATATTAGATAAAGTGAAGGTTGGAAATGGATAAATGGATTGATGATAGATTTTCCTTCCTTCTCTTTACTAAATCTGTCAAGACAATCTCACTCCAAAGATTTTAAGGTTGCATGAAATGAAATGGATGGAACGGAGCCTCACACTTCTAGGGTTCTAGGTTAAGGCTTGAAGTGTCTATCTTTGGATTTTGAATGTTTTTCCTACGTTTGTATGGGATTTTTCCAGGTGGTTTGGTTTCCCTTTACTTCCTAAAGGAAAATAATTAATTGCAGTAGCATAATTAACTGTTCTAAACCGTTCAGTCCCAGGAAAGTTTCAAGGGGATTTCTTTACGTTTGTTTTGTTAACCACACAACACGTACTGACTATTCAATTCAATTCAAGGTGCTTTATTAGCATGACCGATAGGTACAATCAGTGTTGCCAAAGCAAATAAAAATAATAAAATTAACATAGAACAAAACAAAAAATAGAAGTAAAATAAATTCTACAGACACGTTACAGACATTTACAACAAAGACATATTATATAATATTGACATATACTGTAGGCGGCTGGAGCATTATTGGGAGACGGACTCACTGTTCCTCAGGCTGTGACAGGAGATCACATACTGGGCTGCCAGATCAACTATGTGACTGCAGATAAAATGAAATGAGCACAATGGACTGAATTGTCTCTTCTCATCTGATTTCCTAATAGTATATAACAGTTATACACAAAACTTTGATGAGATTGCAGAGCTGGTGTGGTAAACATCGCACATGAGCAGTTTTGTGTGCATGTAAAACATGTGTTTACAATGAAACAACATTGGAAATGCTGCTGCAAAGTTCAGAAAACAGCCTGTATGTCTGCTATGACTAATGTATGCAAAATGTTACATTAGGCATTGGCACTAGACCCTGCTGTCTTCTTCCCACATAAAACTAATCATTAACTTGTCCACAAGTCAAAAAGCCATATTGCTGAATTTTGTGCAGCTGTACAGTTCATTAGTTTCCTTGAGAAATTGTTACAGAGACTTTCACCAATCCTATGGGGTGGTCTGTCCAGTCTGTATCTCAAAACAGCAGTTAAAGCAATGGAATAAGGATGACAGATATAAAGCAATCAGTTCTTAAACATTATGCCACTTAGTGTGAAACTTTTGTTGATTCTCTGTTGTTCTCACTCACAGGGTCAACTGCAGGTTCTTTGTGATTTATTACCTGGTAAAACTTTTTTGTGTGATAAAATTTACAGGCCTCATCTCAGAAGAAGAAGTATTTTATAGGCACAATTGATGTTTAATTGATGGTATACCTTCTCTTTCCCAGTGAAATTTTATAGACATCATAAAAAAAACATTCTGATCCAAATTGGATATTCTATTTCAGTCAAAATAAACTTTTCATTGTTTAATGACCTACACTGCCTCACCTTATTTCAACAAATAAAATTTGGTGTGTGTTTTTTCTTGCATGCTTCACTCAGTCATGTATTTGAGATAGATGGAATACCATTTTACTGACATGGAAGGTGAATTGAAAAATATTCCAGTACAGATGACCTGTGGAAGATTGCTTCTGAGCCAATTTCCAAATTGTTGCAGAGAGTTATAGGGTTTGACAGACCAATGACAGCCAATAACAGCCACAGAGCTGCTATAAGGTATATATGCCCTGTTATTATCAGACAAGTCATCAAATGCACAACTGACCAAGGACATTTTATTTCAGAGCAACATTAAAAAGTCCAACACAACTTCAGTCTACTACCTCTACATGTTGCTCCATTTTACATTTTGGAGAAACCTATTTCACTCAGCAATTAAAAGCAACAAATAGTTTGAAATTATGAGATTGTATTTATTTTGTTCCAGATGAAAATTACCTTTTGAAAGGAAATTTTTGTACAGACATTAAAAAAAAGATTTCCCAATTAACGTTTTAACATAAAAGAATTTACTTTCATTGGCCAATTTCCTGTGCTTCCTGTGCTTCCTCCTAGTCTTGTTGGATGCATCAGCTCAGGGCTGGAGTGCCTGTGAAACATGGGAGACCTAGAGGACCATTCATATCAACAACACATGTCACCACTTGGTAAGTCCTAATCAGAATTGATTATTCACCACTCCCCTCACTGGGCATGCGATAACCAATTGAATGAGAAATGTCTAGGCAATATTATCTGTGCTACATTGCAGTAGGCATTCAACCCCTGTGTTAAGTTAAAGGGGAACTGTGACACTATTTTTATATTTCTGGGTTAGAACGAATTGGCAATGATGACTGCATTTCCAACGAGAATGAAAGTAAAATGTACACAGTAATATACCTCCAATTTACAGAACATCACTGTCACGCCCTCTGCAGCCAGAGGGCGCTCCTTCTCTGTCCTGTCTCTCATTTCCGGTTCTTTGCTGTCCTTCCAGTGTTTCTCTCTCTCTGGGGCTATATATTTTCGGGTCTTTTAGTCTGTCTTGGCTCAACATTGACGTTCGGATGTCCTGAGACCGCCTAGCACCAGGTCGCCCCACGTCCGCTACCTGAGGGCATAGGTTTCAATACGGCATTCCCTGAACAGCTGAGCCCGGGATAACCCCCGTCTCGCCAGTATGCATAGGGTCTATTCACTCTCCTGCCATTCTACGGTTCATCCTTTCTGACATCTGTGACAGAATGCTGAGCCATTTTCCACCCTGTGAGTGGCGCCTTGTCTGCACTTTTTCTCTGGGCTTTTTTTTTTTCAGTTCCTCTATTCTAATCGCTGGATATCACTCCGATCTTCCGTGTCTGTAAGCGGGTCCTGTACCTGGCTTTCCTCGGGTAAGATCTCTCTGATATCAGTGATTGAATGTTCAGCTGGCTCTCCCATCCTAACTGCTGGATATCACTCCAGTCATCCATGCCTGTGAGTGGGTCCTGTGCCTAGCTTTCCTCGGCTTGTCCACTCTGATATCAGTGTTAGTTTGGTGAGCTTTCTGCTGTTCCTCCATTCTTTTTGCTGGATATCTCTCCAGGCATCAGTGTTGTGAGCGGACTACAGTCTGGCTTTCCTCGGGTTGTCCACTCCGATATCAGCGTTAGAATGTGAACGTGCCTATTGCCCAGTCTGCGGTATTTTTCCCCAGGTTTTTTGGTTTTTAATCTTGTTTTTGCCTGTTTTGATTTTTCTCTTCCTGGTTTTCCCTCCAATTTGGTCCCCCCTGCTCCCTGTGTCTCGGAACTTTTGGTTGTTATCTGTTTTTTGGTTCCTACCTGTTTGTCTCCCTGGTATTTCCCAGGTTTATGTTTGTTGTGTTTATGCTTGTGTACTTTTTTGTTTTAAGTCTCCGGAGCTCCACTCGACCCCCCCTTCCTCCACCCAATAAAGGTTTATACCCCGGAGGAGGGGGTATTTCTCAGCTGTGGACTCCCGGAGGTTTCCTTTCAGTTAAATGAGGTTTTTCCTCCCCGCAGTGCTGTGCAGCTCATTTATTTGTATGGGCATTAGGAGCCGCCCACGAAGGGCTGCAGAGGCGCTCCTTCTCTGTCCTGTCTCTCATTACAGGTTCTTTGCTGTCCTTCCGGTGTGTCTCTCTCTCTGGGGCTATATATTTCCTGGTCTTTCAGTCTGCCTTTGCTCAGAAGTGACGTTCAGATGTCCTGAGACCCACCTAGCACCAGGTCGCCCCACATCCGCTAAACAGTTGAGCCCGGGCTAACCCCCGTCTCGCAGCTACGCATAGGGTCTTTCCCCCCTCTCCTGTCAATCCACAGTTTGTCCTTTCCGACATCCGTGACAATCACAAAATAGATCACATTTCCAGGTATGTGCTGCGCCATATTCTGCGATTCAGCATGTGGCTACCAAATGTCCAGTTAGGTGAAGCAGCTCTAATACATTGTAATAGTGAATACATCTCTTTTAATCCAATATTGTAGAAATATTATTCTCGACTTTGAGATGGTTTTGCTGACAATTACAACTTACTTGTTAACTCTGCAAATCATGTAGGAACTTTTCTGCAGGGAAATGTCTGCTGCACAACCTGTACTTATTCACTTGTCAATCACATTACATTAGTCATTATAGAGACTAGTAAGCAGGAAGGGCCGCTTCATGTCGCAATTCGTGCGAACTCTCACTCTCGCCTGTGGCGAGACCAGGGGTTTTCAATTACATGACAACTATACAGTACTTTCACAAAGTTCATGATTTTGTGCTTAATTCAGAATTTGTAAAAGTTGGCAATACTGTCATTTTAATAACTGGTCTAAGAAATTGGGACTGCAGTTCCCCTTTAAAAGCACAATCTTTTAAAGAACTCTTTAGCACTCTTATTCTCAAGCAACATGTCATACACAAATAACAAATATATGACTTTATCTATTACCAAATGATAATACTGTAGGTACCCATAAAAGGAAAACAATTGTAAAAAGCTTGTTGTAAAAAGCTTAGTTTTAAGTTAAGATTTGAAAATGTCAAAGAGTCACCCAAAGAGTCAGATGAAGGGGATCCCATAACAATGGAACACTGACAGAAAAAGCACAGACACCAAAAGTCTGAGATTTAGTCCTGGGTACAGTGAGCGAAGGACCACTTTCAACTGAGTGGAGCTTCCAGGCAGTGTCTGTATGGGTCAGTGGGAGAGTGGTGGGAAGAGGCGAAGGTGAGGTCAAGGGCCTTTTTCATGGCTGAGGGGAGGAAGGCAGCTGCCAGAAGGAGAGGGGTCCTAGCCAGGAAACAGCAGCTGCAATGTCTCTACACAATGCTCTACACAATTCGGAGCATAGCGGAAGAAAGTAGTAGAGGTGTTCTGTTAAGAAGCAGAGTGCAATTCTTGGAAGAAAATGAGAAGTGTACTCGCTTGGAAAGTGTAGTTGATGAGGAGGGAAGAGAGGGGACAGACCCTAGTGCTATCCTTTCCTGCATCGAGAACTTCTACTCAAGACTGTACAGCTCTACACAGGTAAAGGATGAAGAAATTCATTTATTTATCTCGAAGCTAGAAAATGTTTTGACCGAAGAAGATAGGGAAGTACATGGGAGGGATCTGACAGTAAAATTGCTGAGGCAGGCTATGGAAAGCTACAGAAGGGCAAAGCTCTGGGTGGTGATGGGCTCCCAAAAGAATTTGATTGCACCTTTTGGGACCTGCTTAAGGATCCGCTACTGCACCTATACGAGGAAAGCTTCAAAATGAAGTGGCCTCACTAGTATGGAAAGAACAGACTTGTGGGATAGCAGGATGCCTAATGAGTGACAACCTGGCCTTGTTGAGGGATGTCCGTCTGTGCATTTTAGGTGTAGACCTAGAAAAGGCCTTCTACTGCCTAAACCAGCAGTACTTAACAACGGTACTTAAGCACATAAATTTGGGCCCCATCATTAGAAAATGGATAACCTTCTGTACACAGGTAGCAACAGCAGGATAATAGTAAATGGCTATAGATCACGCCTCTTTGAAGTCTGTTCTGGGGTGAGGTAGGGCTGCCCCTGATGCCCCTTGTTATTCCGCTATGGAGCCCTTAGCCCGTGCCTGGAAGCTGGGGAGGAGAGGTAAAGACATCTCTGTACATGGATGACGTCACTCTGCTCCTCTCTGACAATGCTTCAGTTAGCAGAGCTTTGCAGTGCTGTGACCAGTTCTCTTTGGCTTCCTCTGCAAAAATTAATGAATCCAAGAGTGAGATTGTTTATCAGAACTGGAGGGAGCCAAAAGAAGAAAATGATCTCAGGCTGCAAGAGAAGAGAATTAAGGTCCTGGGGGTGTACTTTGGAGAAGAGATGGAAACAGTGAATTAGAAGAACAAGCTGCCAACCTTAAATAAAAAAAAACTGATGCAATGGAAGGACTGAGACTTCACCATGACAGGGAAGGTGCTGGTTATTAAAGCTGAGCTCTTGCCAGTCTTGAATTTTCTGGCTTCTACCTTCCCAATCCCATACCGTGTTGCGGCGGTGCTGGGGAGATTGATGTTTCTATTTCTATGGGGTGGGAAGCAGGAAAGACTCAGGAGGGAAATAATGTACAGGCCGCTACCCCTACGGGGGGGGGAGATATGTACCAGATATTGCTACGAAGCTGCTGTGCATTTTCCTTGCCTCTGTACTGAGAGGCTTTGCGACAGCACCTGAAGCGTGTACCTGGACTTATTTCACCAGGCTTTGGGTAGGTTAGGTAAGGTCGTATTCAGAATGTGGGGTATCAGACCCACGCTGGATATCCCATTCTCTGACACATGCCCTGCAATTTATGGGACAGCTAAAAGTTTTCTAAGATCTCATCCAATTGGACATACTGTATTCCCTTCTAAAATGTCAGCATCCAAAAACTGGAAGATGTCGTTGTGCCTCAGAATAATAGGCAGACCCGTGTGGGCATTTTACCATCAGCCCAAACAAGCAAGGTGTTGAAACACACTCCTCTAAATTTCAGTCCAACGTGCACAAAGACTTAGCTAAGAGTGTCGTTCACCAGTGCTTAGCGGTCCAAACCTTCTTGTACTGCAGGGACCTCACTCCCAGCCCTCCCAGTTTGAAGACTTGTTGCAAGCCCTTTCACCCCACTTTTCCATGACTGCTGCTTTCATTATATACGGCATCTCTCCTGTCAAATTTCCTTCTGATGCATTTGACAGGATTTGAGCCATGGTGAACAGTGGAAAGGACGCCCTGTGGAGAGTGAGGAACATGGGGGTGTTCAAAGGCATCGAGGTCCCAGTCAAGGCAGCAGGTAGCCTGGCCCTGTCCATTACCCGAGAGAACTATTACCTCAGAGATCTGTGGAAAGAAGGGAACAAGGAAGCAGAAAATCTGTGGAAAACAGAGGGCATAGGACTGTATCACAAGAATCTATAATATAGATTATCATGTAAAGGTAAACAATGGGATTTCTCCAGTTTTGAAAGTGAAGCAAAATGATTTGGAAAAATGCACCTGAACAAGAGAAATTATTGTTATGTAACTGTTGCCTTGTCTAAACTTAACGAGATGCGTTCATATATACTGTTCATATATACTGTTTTAAGTATATACTGTATATAAATGTAAAGTTTTCCATTTTGTGATTATCTGTATTTATTTGTGAAAAGAAACTAAAGTTATTAAAAATCAAAATTGGAGCTTCCAGGAGGGAGTGTAAACATGGAGGGGTTCAGAGATGTACAATGGAGCTAGATTATTTACAGCCTTAAAAGTCAGTAACAAGATCTTATATGTGACTTTATTTAAGTGTAGAAGTGATACAGTATGTTGCCAAGGTCTGGTGTGAGTCAGAAGTCTAGCTGCAGGGTTTTGGGCATATTGCAACTTACTGAGTAGAGCTTTAGAGAGTTTTTTAAAAGTGTATTAAATGGCTTTAATATAAACAAAATTCAATACTGAAACATTTCAACATTGTGAAAGTGGCATCTTCCCACAATACTGTATTTTGATTTTAGTCAAAGGCGAAGCAGTCAAGTTTTAATGCTTTCTGTTCTCCTACATGTCTGCTATAGCTAGAGTTGCTATCTTTTCCTGCAGAAAACGCAATAGTAAATCAGGAATTACAGTTTGTGTCTTGCAGTAGATCTCTCTTCTGGGAGAACTTTAATCAGGGCATGAGGGACGCTGCTGCAGTTTCCCAGCAAACCAGTGTTTCTCTTTTTTCTTTTTACATCCTCTTCTGACACATTTCTTAACAATCTGACTACTCAAAAGCAGTATAGAGTTATTCTCTAGGCTGCTCATGGGTATCTTTTGCAACGTTTTGATGGTGCTCAAAACAAGATGACTTTTGCATTGGGCTTATAGCTTTTATGCTATGTACAACGAGAGTATATAATGCACAAAAAAAATCTAATTCTGGGCGTAATTCAGATCAACCTAACATCTAGACTTGCAGTTTTCACAAGATACTGTGATTACTATGTACAATACAGAACCACAAATATGATTTTAATCAACACTAAAACAATTCCTAGCATGATTTTTTTTGTCCCTTTTCTCTCTCTCTCAGAGGACTAATCCTATGGATGAAGCCCATCCTTTATTACATTCTCTTCTTGTGTAAGGAACATATTTTTAAAAATCTCTGCCAGAAACTTGGGAACTCTTTTCTGTTCTTTCCATCAGGAAATGCTAAATGTGAATCTAAATTACTTTATGCTAATTACCAGCGCTTAGGTGTAACTAGGTGTGCCATTTATTAGACAAATGGGGCTTTAATTCCCAGCAGAAATTGCTGTTTCCTTTTTTTCTTTTTTCCTTAAAACAAACCTAAAGGTTTTCTTGGTTAAAGCAATTCCCTTATTAGGTTTGATGAATTGCCCCTGGAGCAAGTTTCATTAAACACTCTAATTTGGACTACAATTAGACATTATCCTTTCATAAGACAAAGCAGATTCCCTTGCCATTAATTAAAAGCACTGTCTCACAGATGGTTAAGATGGATGTTGTGGATTCTCTGCTCAGAGCGCACACAGAGTACTAGAATCTCATTTTTTTCTGTTCTCAAAGTAATTATTAAAGGTACAGGCAGAGAACCTTCTCAGTAGATATTGGCAGACAATGTGATTACAGAAGGGAACTTGTGTCCTTCTGCCCTTCATGGGATTGGCATCCCTGGGAGTCCAGTCAGCTGGACTGGAGAGGTAAATTGCTTTTTAATGTAAATAATTTTCAACCTGTTACATCATTAGCACCCCAGAGAAACCCCTCTCTTTGTTTATTATTTATATATCTGAATGTGTTGAATATCTTCCTCTCTCCCTCTTCCTCTCTCTATATAGTTTGTGATGGGTATACCTCTATCACTGCCAGGATTTTATCTCAATCACTTGTGGGCTTAGAGCAAACACAATTCCACTCCTCTATACTGAAAGATAAGGTTTCCTGAAGCAGGATCATGCTGCAGAGTCTACAGTAAGTTTCAATGGGGTGATCTCACCTTCTGCAACAGGCTTTTGTACACTGAGGCCCATTTGATTTACTGTATATATGAATCATGGTATACTAAAATGTATTGAATGACTTGAAATGTATTCAAATGTATGGAACTGTTTTGCTTTTTTCAGCATGTGGTTAAAGAGGGTCTCTGAAGCCTGTCTGATTTACTATTCTGGACCAATGACCAAAGTTAACCCCCCTTGGTATTCTTGGCTGTCAAATTAGACATGATGGCACAGTATAATGAATTAGTTTGTATACCTTGAAATGTGTCATTTTAATTGTCAATGCAGCCCCTATTGCTTTTTCTTTATTCTTTTTAGTTAATTCAAACATACATGCTCAAAAGGCTTTGACAAAATGTTTGAATAATCTCATGAACAGCTCTGCATGTAGTATAGAAGGTTTTATGATTTCCTTTTAATATCACCTATGAGTCACAGGTCAACGTTTTCTTTTATTATTTTAGGTAATTATACAGTTTTTGGGGTCAAGGATTATTAATCATTTTGACCTCCTGGTGAGTAGGGGGGATGAAGACAACACGTGTTCTCTGAAATATGACCTGACAAGCTTTAATACCCTGTGAACCTGGCAGTTCCAACATTATAACAGAGCAACCTGGCAGAGGAATGAAACCCTATGGACCAAAATTAAAAGACAGAACACGTGTGTACAGTATGTTCTTGTTTCATTCTGCTTTTCAGCATATAATTAAGCTCTGCTCATTCCCAAATGGCTAAGGATATGAGATACCTCTTCCCACAAAAAAGTAATGCTTCCACACTGTATTATTGCTGCTGATTTACTAGGCTCTTTCAAGAAAAGATGTGGTAAAATTAGAGGATCAATAAGTCTCTTGTGTGACCTTTTCTATTTTGTTGTGAAGATTCCTTGTATTTTCTTTCCATATACAGTAAATGAGTAAAAATGGAAACTAGTAAAGTAATAAGGATCTAAGTAACGTACAAATCAATAGTTGTACAGAGTTGGATTGGACTGTGGGATCGTGGAACAAGAAACCCAACCATTTTGTTGAAGCTGATATCCTACATCAATTATCTAAAAACAGCCAAACAAACTAGATGGGCTGTTATTACCTCATTTAGAACCATTCTAATTATTTTACTTGTGCTCTTAGTGTTTTTCACTAGTTTTTCATAGCAGGCCCTAAGGACTTAGTTGTAAAATGGAAATTCTTAAAATCAAACTTGAATAAAGTAGACAATTATGTGATAAATGCAAAAGCACAAAAAATAAAGTACAAACAAATAAACCAAGGCCTCACCAGGAAAACAGCCTGCTGGTTCATGACAAGGTCTTAAAGTTCCTGTAGTTTTTGATAACATAATTAGTGGACTGCTTGCTTTTTGAGTTTGATATTGTGTGTCTATATGGGCCTTTAAGCAGTTTTGAGAAGAGAGTGCATGAGTGTGCTGATGCTGGGGAGATTGGATAGCTGTCATCTCCATGGAAAGCCACTGACAGCTGGAACGAATGACTTCTCCACAGCAGCCTGGGAAAGTGGTTTAAAAGTGCCTGTGGAAATGGCAGTGTCCTCTCTAATGATTCCTGCCGATCAGATTACAGTTTATTGTTCAGATAAACTGTGCGCTGTAATCCAGTTTGAGGGTAACTAAAGGGGTTTTGTCAGAGAGTAAAGTTTATATTTTGCAATCTGAAGGAATAAAAAACTAAGACTCTGAGAACAGACGTTACACAGCATCAGGAAATATGCCAGTAGTGTTAAATCTTCCATATCTAAACTAATTTGAATGGTTGGGCTTTTCTCACTTTTGCAATAGGCTTATTTTTTAAGACAGACATTCTTGTGTGTACGTGAGAGTATGTAAAGGATTGTTCTAGATGTAATATGTCCACAATTTCTAGCGTGAATCTTAATTCATTCCAATGAAAAGTTAAAATTAAAGAAAGCCATTCTTTCGATCATATATACTGTACTGTATATCTGCATAATTTATTTTTTCCAGCAGCCTCATCATAATCATATACTGATATTTGGTGTTGGGGTGCATTATAATAACCTTACCATTTTGTGAATTTCTATATGCAGGTAACTATATCAATAGAAATTATAAATTTTTATATGGAAAACTAAATCATTCTTTTTTTCAGAAGCCAAATAAGTGCCACCATGGGTGGAATTATAAATTGAGTTCAACCAAGACTTCAATGGAGTTCTGAGGTCTCCATTGCAGAAGGTATCTAAGAGGAGAATTTAAAATAGATTAGTATGATTTAAAAAATAGTATGAATTAACTGTCACATGCTAAAAAAAGTCAGTGCATTTGCATTTTGAATATTTCTACTTCAGAACATTTCACCCCAAATTACAAACCTATCAACCACATTTCCTGATTCTGCTCCTTTTGCTATCCAGTTTGATATTCTTGTTGCTCCTTCTATTTTATACAATTAAACGTCATTTCTCACATGCTTAATGAGTTCAATCAGTGAGTTGTACAGAATACAGTAGAAACAGTGCACTGATCTATTTGTATCTGTCGCAAAGCTTTACTTGTATAATCGATCATTTGAAGAATAGTGTCCCATGTAACTGTGAGAACTGCAGTTCTTAACTGATACGGTTTGTATCAATAGAAATGGGATCTCAAATGTCAAACCACTTTGTATGGATTTGTAGTCATTTCTTAAATCCCTGTTCACATCAACTCTCACTGACCACCTAGTGGAAGACAGGCATTTCAGCTTCAGATTGATCACAATTTTTGAAAAGGGATGTTAGATTCTTACACCATTGAGATGAAGAAAATAAATTGTATGGAATCTGAATGAATCTGAAAGGAAGAAATTATTTGAAAACAACATTCTGTGAAGTTATTTGATTCAATTAATAAACTTAGAGGGTTTTATAATTACTAGGAATCAATTAATTAGCATTTCCCACACAGACTAAAAATGCAGTTTTATTAACACAATAATGTAGCAGTTAAACAAGGACTGTAGTAAATAAAATTCACAATGTTATTATCCACACAAACAACTGATTGATGACTTGGGTATTACAAGACCTAACTAACACAGAGTTAAATACATTTAGTATAATTGTCAGATGTTTGTTATTCAACCTTATTAAATCAGTCTGAAAAAATAAACATCAACATTTGTAAATGCTCATTAAGGACAAATATTCAATTGCTTTCAACTTCATTGAGTAGTAGGTAGGTAGGTCACTTTTCAGGCCATAAAAGCCCATGGGGGTCTTAAACCATCCAACACTGGAGGTGCAGGTGATGTGGTCAGCATCACACTCTGGCCACTCTATTACCCCAGAAGGACGTCTGGTACTCATGTGGAAAGCAGGCTGAGTGTCATGGCCGACATTCCTCCCCTAGAGGGTGCTCCACTACTCCTGTCATTAGTTTCGTGATTATTGCCATGTTCCCCAGGTGTAGCCTGTTATGTACAGTATACCACTAGCCAGCAGCCATATCACCCTACAACTCACAACTGGCAACCCACTGAAGCTAAGCAGGTGTGAGCCTGGTCAGTACCTGGATGGGAGACCTCCTGGGGAAAAAACTAAGGTTGCTGCTGGAAGAGGTGTTAGTAGGGCCAGCAGGGGGCGATCACCCTGTGGTCCATGTGGGTCCTAATGCCCCAGTATAGTGACAGGGTCACTATACCGTAAACAGCCGCTGTCCTTCGGATAAGATGTAAAACTGTGGTCATTTCTCAAAAAGAGTAGGGGTCCTGGCCAATTTGGCCCTTACCAATCATGGCCTCCTTATAATCCCCATCTATGAATTGGCTACATTACTCTGCTCTCCTCCCCACTGATAGCTGATGTATGGTGAGCATTCTGGCACACTATGGCTGCTGTTGCATCATCCAGGTGGATGCTGCACATTGGGGGTGGTGGAGGGGAGTCCCCATTACCTGTAAAGTACTCTGAGTGGAGTGTCCAGAACGTCCTGGACGAAGGAAGGCGCCTGTTTACGGTATAGTGCCCCTGTCACTATACTGGGGCATTAGGATCCACATGGACCGCAGGGTGAGCACCCCCTGCTGGCCCCACTAACACTTCTTCCAGCAGCAACCTTAGCTTTTCCCAGGAGGTCTCCCATCCAGGTACTCACCAGGCTCACACCTGCTTAGCTTCAGTGGGTTGCCAGTTGTGAGTTGCAGGGTGATATGGCTGCTGGCATATGACCATGAAAGAGTAAGAATTTCAAAGAAACACTTGACAGGCTTGCAATTCTGCTATTGGATATACTGGATTATCAGAGATGTTTAATATGAGCCGTTTCAGGGGTGGAATCCACTATAATAGGTTGTAGAGTAAACCTTCCCCTAATAGCCCCTGAAGAGATAAGTGGGCACAGCTCTCCACTGCTTAGACGACAGACAGAACTAGGGCAGAGCTCACTCCAGGTAATGCAATAACTTGACCGAATGATGTTGTTAGTGTCACAGGATGTGGGCCATTGAGGCGGTAACAGGATGGGATTGATTGGGTTATGTTGATTTCCAGGATGGTGTCAATGTTGCCTCTCACTTAAGGGTGTTTTAGCCAGACCAAGGGAGGAAGAGGGAGAGCCAGGGAGTGAACAAAGAAGTGATAAGGGCCCATAACACCGAGGTCAGCACTCTCACACCCCTAAAACAACACAACCTTCCTCCTGGCGAAATACTGGGCAAACCCATTTCTGAGAGGGACAGTGGAAAACCCCCTGAGGGGGATTGTCTAAGGGGAGGAATAACAACATCTCAGCCAGAACAGAGTGCACTCCTGGTTCCCAACGAGACCCTGGAGACGACGCAGCACAAGGGAGGCTGCAGAGTGCAAGACCACGGAGGCCAGGACCTTTTGGTTTAGGAACTGACGACCACAGGAGACATTGGCATTGGAACAGAGGTACTGTACAGAGACTTTTAATACCTGAAGGCAAGGAGGAAGAAACCGGCTGTTGGAAAGACCTTTTGTTACTGCAAATGCTATTTCATTGTGTCTTTGGGTGATAGTGAATGTGAATGTAGTTAGAAAATAAAAGGGCACTTATACGATACAAATGTTTGTTGCTGGTCTATGTGTGATTCTGGGAGATAAACAGAACCTGTGATAATGTAGAGGGGCCCTAGCACCCCGTTTGTATTGCTAGGTGGCGTAGTCATATATGAGGTAGGAAATAATTTGTGTTTGAGGGTTCACCTCACTATGACATTAGCTCTGCCATTCTCCAGAGGGTATGCCAGTATTTTCCAGTCCTGAGATGGGACATAATAAAGACAAATGGTAATTCCAGAGGTAGTTATATTAATAGTGATCAGAAATAGTCAGGATAGTGTGACAGAGAAGACAGGAGGAAATTCGAGAAAACAAGGAGACAGAAGAATGTTTAGACTCCTGTCTCTAGCTGAAAAGTCAATTACTGAGTGCTCCAGAGCCATTACTTAAAAGATTAACTTTAGGTCTCTTAAAACACCACATATAAAATTTAAGTAGATATGTCAACATGTGTGATGTCTTAAGTGACATCACATGTACTCTGATCTCCTGAATGAATTCTACACGATTTTGCATTCCCCTTGTGATGTCCCCTTCCAGCACCAGCATCTCTTGTTTGATGTACTCTTGCCACATTTTGCTCAGAACAATTCACAGAATATACCCCTTCCTGATCAGTTGCTCATTTGGACCTGATTCTGTACCACTTGGACAACTGTCATTCTGTCTCAACAGGCTTCACTGCTTCTGCTCTATTTCCACTCCATCTGATCTAAATTTAGGATTCTGACAGATTCTTCCTTGTTGCCAATCCAGTATCTTACACCCTGTTGTTGTTGGTATCAAATGTACACCTCTTTTCTTGGCCTATTACTTTCTCAACACCCCTACTCCCTCCTAAGTCCAATCCCTTGTTTCTCCTTGCACGTCCTCCTACTGCTTCTGCTATTTCTTTACTTCACTATGCCCCCTTAAGAATCACTACAAATGGCATCCTATTTCCAGTCACTCTTTCCAAATAACAGCCAAATACAGTAATTTACTTACTACCTAAAATCTTCAGCCCCCTTATTTGTGCCCTTCTCACTATTTACATTGTATATGCACTTATCTGTATTACACTTTACTTTGGGAAGATGAAGTACTGTTCTTTGGAGTCCTGCATTGTAATAACCACCCTGCCTGCAATTATCTCTTCTTGCACAGTATTATATCTATGCTAATTCCATTGTAAAGTTGTGATATACTGTACTGTACCACGGGTATGTCACAACACATACAAATGACACACAGTACCCAAAACCAAAATGTCACAGAGGAAAAGTGCAGCATAATTTTTCTCTGGAAACAGCTCTGAGTAGTAACCTGGAATAGCTCCTTATGATACAGTTAAGAAGCAGTGGATTTCTAGACATCTTCCTTAGTAACAGGGTCCTGAACAATGTGTTCCTGGTGTTCCCCCCTGTACCCTCTTTGTCTCTGATCCAGTTTTGGGTAGGGGGGGATGAAGATGATGGTGGGGTCTTCCCCCACTGCTGCCAGTTCCTCGGCTCCAAATGAAGTACTCCTATGTCCAGCTGCTGCAATCTCCTGCAATACTTCTCTGTTCTCTGCTGACTGGGCTTTTTGAAGCTTTTGACAGAGGGATGTCGTCTCCCTGAGATGTTTTGGGTATGGGCAGAGCCAACTGCCCAGGGCTCATTCGGGAAATGGCTGTACGCACATGGCCAGGAGTAAGTGTTATTTAACTTTGTTCGATCCTACCCTCTTCTACAGGTCCCCTCCCCTGATTACAGTCAAGTCTGCTTAGCAAACCCAACTACCTTCCAATAGTGTTTTAATTGCCCAGCATCTGTGCTAACGGGACTGTTGATAAGGAGTGAAATTGAATCAACACTACAGGGAATACTGTGCCTGCACAGACTTGTGGGAGCTAATTTCAGTTACAGTATTTCTAATAAATCTTGATCTCTGAGAGGCATCGTCTTGCTGTATCCGTGGGAGCTGATCTGCCCCATGAGTAATATTTTGACAGCATGATCTGTTGTATAACAGCACATGCAGAAGGAAAGTTAGGCTGTAACATGTGAGGCATGACACAAGAATGTACAATACGATGCTTATTTGGAATAGAAGAGCCATGGTTGTCTTTTCTTTACATGAAAATTAATGTGTAACTATTCTAACATTTACATACATTTTTATTATCATACAATTATGACCATATTATTATCATCATATTATATCATCAATATATTGTCATATTATCATAATTTACATACATTTTTATTATTATTTAATCTGAAATGCTAATTTGTCTAGTTCTGGGTCTCCATTGGGGTTGTTAGTCCATTCTAATTTATGTTTCTGAACTTCTGAACTCACCTGGAATAACTCTCAATTAAGGAACCATTGGAGCAGAATACAACAGAGTTCCCCATTGTTTTATTGTTGCCAATCAAATCATTTCACAGCTACACGAAAATAGGACAGATCTCTGCAGTTCATTCTCATACACAAGAAACCATACCAAATGTGTACTGCAGGGGAGTGCAATGATTTAGAGTTATAGTATTTTTAAAATTATTTGGGTATTTTTCTACGTAGTCATCAGCACTGCTTCTTTAAAAGAAAAAAAAAACAACTGTCTCCTCTCCTGAGAGCACAGCAATGGGGGTAGTAGCTGGTACCTTACTGGTTACAGAAAAGAATTCTTCCTAGAAACCAACTGTTTTAAGGCCTTTACTGCAGCCACCCTGCTGAAGGAACATTCAGGGGGTGGTAGGCAAGAAGAAAAAGAAAAAGAGCAGGGCTACTGATGAGGCAGAAGAAAAATGAGCATTGTAACAGTTGCTTCCTTTTTCTTATGTTTAATGGCCCTCAATGTATTTCCTAATAACACCAGAAGGATCAACAACACATGTGCAGTTTCTCAGATGTTATGAAATCTCACTAACAAAATAAATTGCCTGTATCGCACAATTTTACAAATTCCAATTTAAGCACAAAATTGTGAACTTTGCAAAAGTATTGTATAGTCGTCATGTTATGCCATGTTTACCATGTAATAGGACCACTGTACGTCACCTGGATAGCAGAAAATGGCGCCATGCATACAGTACCTGGAAATTTTGTGTATTTTGAGATGTGAATTGGAGGTTTTACTAGTTATTGCTTACATTTTACTTTCTTTGCAGTTTAAAATGCACGCATCAATGCCGATTCTTTCTAACCCTGAAATATCTCTTTATCTTAACACGGGGGTTGATCCATAAGTCTTCATTAAAAGAGGGGCGGTAATCTTTTACTTGGAACATCAGGCTTTAGGGCGCAAAGTTGAGCTCTAGGTTGGGACTGTCTCTGGCCCAAGTCTCTAGGAGCTGTTAGACAAACCTGTGGCACAATAATGTGTTAGTAAGTTACTTTTAGGAGATATTTACACGGTGGCTTGTATGAACCACTAGGAGAGAGGTTGGAGGAAGTTAAAGTGAGGAGAGGGGCCTTTTTCTCAGCTGAAGGAGAAAAACAGCTGCTAAAAGGAAAGCAGTGCTGACAAGTAAACAAAGCAATGTGCAGTGTCTCTATACTATGCTCTACACTACACAGTGGTATCGATGTGCTCAAGGATATAGCCCTTTTAAAGAAGGATATCCATAGCATTGTGGAAGAGAATAGTCGAGGCGTTCTGCTAAGAAGGAAGTACAATTCTTGGAAGAAAAGGAGAAATGTACACATTTCTTCTTTAGAAAAGTGGTGGGCTCAAAGTCTGTCTTGGAGAGTGTATTGAATGAGGAGGTTTGAGAGTCCTATCCTATTATTTATCAAGAACTTCTACACAAAACTGTATAACTCTACAGAAGTGAAAGATAAGGAAATTCAGTTTTTTGCCTCTAAGCTAGAAACAAATTTGAGCAATGAAGATAGGTAATTACTAGTGCCACTAGAAGAGTTAAGGCAGACAATGGAAACCTTACAGAAGGGGAAAACGTCTGGTGTTGTTGGGCTCTCAAGGAATTTTTATTGCACCTTTTGGAGTCTCCTTAAGGACCCACTATTGCACTGTATAAGGAAAGCTTCAAAGCCGGATTTTTACCCAACTCTTAAAGGGAAGGTACCGACTCTCTTGTTCTAGAAAGGAAAGAAAAATGACATAAAAAACAGGAGACTACTCACCCGTTAGGCGCAGACATTAAAATCCTGTCCAAATCCCTTTTCCTACCCCTAGCAACACAACAGACAGCCTGCCCTGCCCTTGTTGAGGGATATTTCTCTGTACTCAGTGGACTGTTTTCTCTCTTTGTGCATTTTAGCAGTAAACCTGGAAAAACATTTGACTGCCTAAACCAGTATTACTAGAGCTCCGGAGACTTAAAAAAAAAAAAAGACAAGTACACAAGCACAAACCACAACAAAGATAAATCTGGGAGACCAGGGAAACAAATCACAAAAAACAGATAGGAACCAAAAGTTCCAAGACACACGAGACAGGGGGACCATAGAGAAGGGGGAACCAGGAAGTGAAAAATGTCAAAACACCAAGCAAAAAACAAAAACCCGGGAAAAATAAAACAGACTGGGCAATAGGCATGTTCACATTCTATCACTGATATCGGAGTGGACAACCCGAAGAAAGCCAGGCACACGGCCTGCTCACAGGCACGGATGACCGGAGTGATATCCAGCGATGAGAACAGAAGGACCAGCTCAACATTCAATCATGAATGCCGGCAAGACAACCCGAGGGACCTCACAGGCACAGGAGTCAGAAAAAGCATCCTGCAATATGAATAGGAAAGCTGAGAGAAAAAAAGCCCAGAGGAAAAAAAACTGCGGAAAAACAAAAAGCACCACTCGCAAGGTCAGTAGGAAGCTCAGCATTCTGTCACGGGTGTCGGAAGGGACAAACCGTGGAGAGACAGGAGAGCGGAAATAGACCCAAATGCGTAGAGGCGGCACAGGGGATTAGCCCGGGCTCAGCAGTTCAGGAGTCGAATAGAAACAAATGCCCACAGGCAGCAAACTGTGGGGCAAACTAGATGCTAGGTAGGTCTCAGGACATCCGAACGTCAATGCTGAGCTAAGGAGAATAAGTGACCCGGAAATATATAGCCACAGAGAGAGAGACACCGGAAGGAGAGCAAAGCACAGGAAACATGGGAAAAAAGAGTAGGGGTGCCCTCTGGCTGCAGGGGGCATGACAATTACCTAAAATGTTTGTTAAAGCTGTAACACCCCTGGGTTAAGTGTTGTCAGTCTGGCATGGACAGATGTGTCCATACTACAGGCATGCCCCTTTTTGCCTGCTGTAGAACCTTTCCCGTGCTTGCCTCCTCCAAAAGTGGTGCTGACACTGGCCCCCTTGTTGGGATAGCCTGGATGCATGGTGTCACATACACATAACATCACTTTATTAGCCCTACAATTTCTTGCATTAGGAATTCATCTTTTCTCATACCACAGCTTGCTCTCCATAAGACACAAAAAGGGAGAGAAGCTTGGGGTCAGAGCACAGGGTTAACTGTTGTACAGTGGAGCAGTTGGGGTTAAGGGCCTTGCTCAGGAGCCCAAAGGAGTAGGATTCCTCTGCCGGCTGTGGGATTTGAACCAGCAACCTTCTAGCCACAGGCATAGATCCTTAGCCACAGACCCACTGCTCTGCCCTGCTGAGATTCTGGGCCTTTTGCTTATGGATTCCCAGTACCAGAATCTCCATCAAAAGCCACGGTCCTGCTTGGGACACCTGGCTTCTCTGAGCCCTTTGCTTCTTACCTGGGCTGATAAACTTCACCCTAATAACACACTCCCTACTCCAAGACACCAACACAGAGCCTCCTGCTCCCTGTCCACGATGATTACTGGGTCACACATCAGTCAGCTGTCAGACTTCCAGGTCCATCTCCAGCCACCAGGGCCTTACCTGACACCAGGCTGGGTCTCACACATTGACTACAACCCAATTCTAACACCTCACACTCATGTCAAGACTCAATACACTGTCCTTCACGAACTATGTACAACTTCTCTGGCGTCTCACTCTCAAGCCTCAGGTTGTGTACTTACAGCTGCTGGCACACCTTCCTTGTGCCTGACCACTACTGCATCCATCCCAGAGGCCGGTGGCCAGAAAGAGGACAATTCAAGAGGTATTAGTACCTGGGAGTGATGGAGGACAGGTAAAGACATCTCTACACATCAATGATGTCACACTTCTCCTCTTTCACAATGGTTCTATTAGCAGGGCTTTGCAGTGCTGTGATGGTTTTTTTGCTTCCTCTGCGAAACTTAATAAATCAAAGTAACAGTAAGATTTTTTATTGGAACTGGAGAGAGCCAAAATCAATTCAATTCAATTAAATTTATTTTTATACAACACCTTTCACAAGAAGGTTGCCCCAAGGCGCTTAACAATGCAAGTGACAATTTTGTGAAAACATAACGGAAAAGATCAGAAGAAAATGGAAGAGAGGAACCAAAAAAAACTCTAGGGGTCCAAGGTCAACTGTCTGGCTAACATGATATGATTAAAAAATAAATTAATGAATAAGGGTATTAATCCATCCATCATGTCTTCTGTGTGTCAGTTCTTCATGCAGATCTCTATAGACCAGCACAATCTTCCAAAACAATAGCTGTATCCATAATGTGGATCCATGGCAGTGACACAGCATCCAACTCAGACTACAAAAGAATAGAATTAAGATCCTGGGAGTGTATTTCAGAGAAGGTATGGAAATGGTGAATTGCAGAACAGATTGCTAATTCAAAGCAGGAAACATATGTACTGGAATGACCAGGACCTCACCTGACAGGGAAGGTGCTGGTTATTAAAGTCGAGCTCTTGCCTACATTGAATTTTCTGTCTTCCACCTTCCCAGTCCCACACTGTTATGTGGCACTGGTGAGAAGATTGATGTTTCAATTTCTATAGGGCTTGGAAGCAAAAAAGACAGGAGAATGAGGAATATGGGGCTGGTAAAGGGCCCTTATCATTGTTAAAGACAACGGTTACCTCAGAGATCTGTGGAGACTTGGGAAGGAGAAAGCAGAAAATCTGTGTAAAATAGAGGGATAATGATTGCACCTCAAAGCTTTGTGATAATAAAAAGAGAAATAATGTAAGGAAAGATGTTATTTTTAATGTGAAAAAGCACCACTAAATATTGTTTTTCAAGGAAGTGATTTAAAATAATATACTATCTAATTTACTGTACCTGAGCAAATATATTTTTCTTTTGGTTTTGTAATCTTCTCTGAATGTGTGCTCCAATACTGTTTCAGGTAATACTGTAAATTTTCTTTTTTTTGTGATATTCTGTATTCATCTGTGAAATGGAAATAAAGTTTCTAAATTGATAATTGAGATCCCTCATTTACCCAAAAATGGCTAAACATGGTTGTGTATATATTGTTTTACCACTAGAGGGCTCACAGATGCTACTCTCAGAAATTACATACAGAGAGTCATATTCTACTGTTATACATATATTTCCAGTACTTCTCAGAATTATAATAACAGTGGAATGCTTAGAGATCAGATAGTAGTATCTGATAGTAGTATATGTCGTATATAGTAGTATATAGATTTAAACTGTTTCAATACAATTTTTTAAAAAACAATGATGACAATTGAAAGTCCCTATGTCCTTTGATTCCCATGCGTTATTTAATCTCTTCTTGAGAGTTTACTTATTTTCTGATTTTTTTAGGGTGTACTCAATCTCTTCATTGCTTAAATAACTATTGATAATTAAAAATTGTATAATTATATACATGTAAAATGGATGTCATTCACTTATTGGTTTGACGCTGTTTTACCCTCACACAAATAGTCAGTGAGACAACCACTTGCCAAGCTGTGCAAGAGCAGTGGTTTTCTAAGGCCCTCAGCAATCTTTGAAATACTTTCCTCCCCCTACCAATTTCTATATCATTATCATAATTGTAATCAGACATCTAAAACAGAATTGCTCCTGTTTGTAGGCTCTACACAGCATTGTTATCCAACTTTTATTATGTTTAGTATACGTTACAAGGGTTAAAAAGAACACATCTTTCAAAATCATGCCATTTTGTGTGATGAGGTGAACGTCTTGCTATTTTTTTAATACTTTTGAAAAGAGTGGTTTGTTTTTCATTTGATAATATTGCAGCAAATGTCCCTACGCTCTAGTTCTGCAGTTAGAAGTTGGTATAGAGGAGGCTAAAGACAAAGATTCACCTCAAACAAAGGGGTTTCTTACCCTTATTATTTATTGCCCTTATGTGGGCATCCTAGTCACTCTGAGAGAGAGTGGGAGAGACAGGGGAGGATGACTGCAGTCTGGTACAGCAGGACATTATACAGTAGGTTGATGCAGAGGAAGCAGAAGCAGACAGGGTGCAGCAGCGCACTCCAACAATTAGAGGTAGTTGAACGCTATATAGCCCCCCTCTGATTCCTCACTCCCAATGAAGACTTTAAAGTTCCAGAGGTGGACTGCCATCTTCTCCACCTCTGGGAGCAGCAAGGACCTGAGTCAGGGGTTGTTCTGAGTGGAGGTTAGGATACTCCATGAATGAAAAAGCTCCACTGCCTCCAAGCTCTCATCTGCTGGAGGATCTGTCCTCTTGTCAGGCCTTCGACTGGGGGAATGAAAGGAGACTGCCAGACTACCTCTGGAAGCTGGCCAGCTACTTTTTGTGAAGCCTGCCAGCGCCGTGGGGGCAAGTGCACCTGGTAGCTGGTCTCGCACATGCATTCCACAACTGTGCACAGCCCTAGCCAGTTGGCCTCAAGCTTTGGGCAGTGGCCCGTAGACCCAGACCTCAGACTTCATGGAACTTTGTACGTTGTACGTTCTTCTGCCGGAATCGCTGTCCCTGCTGCACTGGCCTGCCTCACAGCATAGTGGTGAGCCACTTTGATGCACTCCCTGAGTTGACCAGCATACTCAAGGCCATTTGTTGCCAAGGGATGATCCAGCAAGATTCTGAAGGCACCCCCCCTTACCAAAGGGGGGAGGAAACACAAGCTGTGGCCCAAGACTCTCATTCCAGCCCTCCACTCAATACCAGCCAGCAACAGCAGTCCTGGGGCCTGACGTTGGAAGCCTAAAGCTGAGCTACAGTTTCAGTCTCCTGCCTCACTTAATACAAAGTCACTTGTAGAAAGGGGAACATAGAGTGGGATGTTACAATATCTATGACAAGTATGGTGCTGATCAATGAAATCCAATAACAATATCAAAACTTCTTTTCCACTTTTTGTCATGTGTCTTTGGACTTGCAATTTTTAATCAGCTCAGCTTTAGAATAGTAGTAGGAATGAAAATAACAACAATGATATATGAGTATGGGGAGATGAGGAATATTTTATTGTTGATCAATGGAAACAAACAAAGAATGAACATACTGTACAAACAACAATAAAATTCCCATTATAATCCCTTCACCACCACATCCCTCATCCCAGAAACAAATCCCTTTTCAGCTTTTCTCAAAACTCACTCTTTTTCTCATGTGTATGAGTGAGATTTGCTCATTATTGAACAATTATTTTCCTGAAAAGTTCTTACATTGATTAATTTACATGGGGGTTTACATTGGAAAGGTTAGAACATCACTTTATCCATTCCAGTGAGTATATGTAGGCAGGTCTATAAAATGTACCAAAGGTCTCCTTAGACCAAGATTTATTTCAGTTTTTATAGCACACATGGGGGCACTCTCCCCACTGGGTAGGTTATGACTTTATTACCAGGGTATGCAATGCTGCTATCTATTATATAGCTTGGATGAGAACAGCAGGAGCTGAGGTGTCATGAAGAGCGGCACAGACAGGATGATCAGTGTGCTATGCTGCCTGTCTACCCTCCACCAGTCCCCCAGTTATAAGATCAATTTATTAGCCATATACAATTTCTTGCATTAGGAATTCATCTTTTCGCATACCCCAGCTTGCTCTCCATAAGACACAGACAGGGAGAGAAGCTTGGGGTCAGAGTGCAGGGTCAATGCCCCTGGAGCAGTTGGGGTTAAGGGCCTTGTGCAGGGGCCCAATGGAGTAGGATTCCTCTGCTGACTGTGGAATTTGAACCAGCAAACTTCCAGCCACAGGCGCAGATCCTTAGCCTAAGTGCCAATACTTCCGTAAGAGATTCATTATGACTGTGTTACCAGAAGGTAATAGCAAAAGACTGTAGCAACTGAAATCTCTTTAAACAAGGACAATGTAGTTTTATGGTAAATCAACATACAGTACCAAAATCTATTGTTCATTTTAAGAAACAAATTGCACTGTCTTTGTATGATCACCTCTACTTTCAACAAATTTTTGATGGAAAAACTTTTTTTTGTGGTCTAAGTGTGATAACACTATTCTGTAACATATGTTCTTACAGACATCTGTATTTGACTGAAATAGAACCTCCATTTTCTGAGTGATTAATTTTAATTACGAATGTTTGAATTCTATTGGAAATCTTTAATTAAGAAACAAGTACAAGACCAGTTTTAAAATCTATAAAGTATGTCATGTTGCTATGGAAGCCCGTTTCCGCCAGGGAGTAAAAAAAAAACACGCTATGGTATCTCAGAATTCCGACTTAGTAAGTCAGAATTCCGACTTAGTATCTCAGAATTGCGACTTAGTAAGTCAGAATTCCGACTTAGTATCTCAGAATTGCGACTTAGTATCTCAGAATTGCGACTTAGCAACTCAGAATTCCGACTTAGTAAGTTAGAATTCCGACTTAGTATCTCAGAATTGCGACTTAGCAACTCAGAATTCCGACTTAGTAACTCAGAATTCCGACTTTATATCTCACATTTGCGACTTCGAAATAGCCATATTTCATTGTCTGTCCTCTTGTTATTGTAACGGATTCGGGTTCTAGGGCTTGTGCCCTCGCCGCTCCCACCCTAGTTCGTGCGGGTTTTTCCCAGGAGGACTTCCATCCAGGTACTGACCACGCTCACACCTGCTTGGCTTGGTGGGTTGCCAATAAACACATAAGGAGGTGTTCTTAATCCACAATGTATATCTTTACAAACTCACTGGATTAAGGGATACAGGAAATTCTAGCTATGTGTTCTGTAAACTGTTATTTGACTTTAAATGAACTCCTCCCAGCAAGTTTATCTGTTTCAAGTAGGAATTGGCATTTTCATTTTCTTAATTTAAGTAATTTTATGTTTCTAATAAACTTTACTGTACTGTATATGTAGCATGCGAATGACAAGTTCATTTTCCTTTCCTAGTGCAAAATAATTATTAACTGAATCCAAGAGTTAAAACATCTTATAAAAGGCCTGCCAGAGATCAGGAGCCATCTGTTTGTCAGTGCTGGAGGGAGACACAGCTCATCTGCGACAGTGCCTTTAACACCTTTTGTAATTAGCACCAAAGAAAGAGAAAACTTCAAACAGGATGTGTTTCGCATCCAAGGCACACGGGTATTAAAGAACGTCAGATGTGTTTGAGACAAATTGATTATGGTTCTGCTCCATCTTTTACAGAATAATTAATAGTGTGAAGATATTCACAAGTAAGTAAGACAAAAGCATTTTATCTTACATAAAATTACAGAAACTTGGTCAAGAAAAATATACCTATAATGCCTGAGTATTTTTAGCATAATTTATATATATAGATTTTTTTATGGAGTGAGAATGTTGACAAAGAGTTTTAGCAAGGGCTATAACAATCTGCAGGTTTTCCTTGAATTTAATGTCCTGTTGGGTAATACTGCTTTCTTCTCCTGCACTGAAATGGCCAAATTTTTGTTTTGATGTGGAGCAAGTTTGGCTCCTTTTTCAAAAAAAGAAAATTAAAATTTGAAAGATACAGGAGACAGAAGCATTAAGAGATATGAATATATACTAAGAAACATAAAATATGATAGATTCTATTGCGTCTATTACGTTAAATTCTATCTATTGCGTTTTGTTAAGTGTCATTTCTCGAAGCATATATTCACTTAAACAGTTCAGCTGGAATTCATCTAGACTTATCAGAGATGGAAAATGCTTTATGCTTAAGCAAGAGGTTTTGAAACATGGTTCAAGTAGGTAGCTGCGTCAGCATGCATAAGCTGAAAAGGAACAAGAAGAGGTTTATTCCATGCTGAAAAAAGAAGGGAAACTCAACATTTTGGTTGTGGAGCCTTCTTTGAGTGTGTTCAGTTTTGAAAAGTGTTCTGTTAATATAGAAATCTATGCTCTGAACTGAGAAGGAATAGCATACATTGGCCACTTAAAGCGATCAACACAGCTGGGTTTTTTTTTACAAAACTGACCTTAAGTTGAGTGGTTACCACTCCAGTATGTTCACGATAGCAGTTGTGCTGTGTATCTCTTTTCTCTTATTACAGATTTCTGAGTGCAATGTAGTGCTGAAGCATAAAATATGACATCTTCAACTAGCATCAATCCTGTTAAAAGTCTAGACTAGAATCATTTGAAACTCAAATTTCTCCTTCATTCATAACAATTTGTGTCTGCCCAATTTCATTTGTCATGCAGATTTGATGAGTCTGATATATATATACATAAGATGGGGACAATAAGCTTCAGACCTTTGATTGCTTCAAATGCCATTAGGAGTCCAATATTGACTGATGTATTTTTATCTAATACTGTGTGAAATATCATCAGTTCCCAGTTCACAACCTTCACATCTTCTCTTTTGTATTGGTGTGACTGAAACCCATTGCAGCCACCCCACCCTCTATCCAGTTAAGCTAATTCTGCTAATTAAGCTGGTTTCAGGCTTAGTTCATTCAAGTACAAGCTCATTGATTTCTGCATAATTAATGGGACATTATCGAGACAGAAATGAATGAATAATTCAAGAGTGGCCATCAAGGCTGCAGCCATCTAACTTCACCCCTGAGACTACGACTCATTTATCAGAATATTTGATTCCAATGTGCCTGTGTGGACATTCAACCATCCATTAACAGAAAGCCACTTTTTACTGGTAAGGGTCATGGCTCCAGTATTAGCATTGACAGGTTAAATTGCTCCATATGCAAGTAAATATATTTTTTCATGAACAGTTGAAAAGAAAAAAAAAACATTGTGACAACTTTATGGATCTCACATTAATAAGCAGCCAAAGGCCCTTGTGAGGACATCAATATTTTTCGTTCGTCTGTATGATTTTATTGCTTGTCTTGAAGAAAGATATGGGACCGTGCCAGGAGGCATAAAGAGAGCACTCAGGTCTTGCTACAGAGACAACTTAGTTTATACTCAAGAAGCTCCTGGGACCATGATGTTTTGGAACAAGCAAGAGCACTTTGTTCACATTTAAAGGAGGCTTTGTTATGCATATAGCATTATATACGTTTTACAGAAAGCTCTTTTTCTATTATTTCATAAGTGACATGTAGAGATCCAACCATTCAAACCAGCAGTGCTCACCATATTCTAACACTAAGGAATTTCTCTCTGTGTCATGTTTACTTTTTATCTGTAAGAAAGAGAGTGCAGGCCATCAGCACCAACCATGAAACCAGGAGCCATATGGCCTTCTGTACAAGAACATCTTACATAAGCATCCATGCTCTGCACCCTGGATGTGGTAAAGAGCATTTTAAAGCTATTTTATGCTCTGTCTTAACTTGGAACATAGAAAATAATAAGACTCGCTCTCATAGGTGAGCCGATTAGTTTTACCCCTGTGATCTTTAAAGTTGAAACAGGTGGAACATATGTAGCTTCAGCAACATAAGTAGTGATACAGTTTCAGAGTAATACGTGTCTTACACTGCACTGTTTCCTCAGAATTACCTATATATAAGCAGGATAATTTAGTTTTCTTCTAGGCTTAAAGCTCAACCCCTATGTTTAATATTTGCAGCTGTAAAATTGTTTCACAACATGATGTCAAACTTTTTAGTATTCCATGATCTGTGTTTTTTGCAGGTGATGAAAGCTCTTTTGAGAAATATGAGATTTTGACTGAAGGCGCATCAGTGGTGTCCGTAGCACCTGCTTCACCTTGACAACAGCTGTCTCCGTACCCAGGTGGTGCGTTCATTTGCAATATTCACACACAGCATTTTGGTGCAAGATCTGTTTCTCGCAAATGACACCTTATTAATTATTTCTGACTGTTAACAATATTTTTGACAGCCAGACACTTGTTCAGCCACATCAGAAGGAAGTATTCGGAAGACCACTTCATCTTCTCCTTGTAGCCAGGATTTATCAGGCCCTGGGATCCTTGCTGGTTTGCTGCATCACTTAACCTAATGGGAATCTGTTTATTAAAGATAAAAATACTTTCTTGGGGTTTATAAAAGACTACATTTCTGGTTGTCTATGAATTCATTAGATAGGTTTCCTTCATACACATTTACTGTATTCAGCAAAATATGTTGAGTCAAGAACTTATAATAATTGCTTACACTTATATAGTGCTTTTCTGGACACTCCACTCAAAGCACTTTACAGGTAATGGGGACTCCCCTCCACCACCACCAATGTGCAGCATCCACCTGTATGATGCGACAGCAGCCATTGTGCGCCAGAACGCTCACCACACTATCCGCTATTCGTGGGGAGGAGAGCACAGTAATGTAGCCAATTCATAGAGGGGGATTATTAGGAGGCCATGATTGGTAAGGGCCAATGGGAAATTTGGCCAGGATTACACCTAGGATTACACCTAGAGAGTCACGACCTCGGTTTTACGTCTCATCCGAAGGACGGCGCCTGTTTACAGTATAGTGTCCCCATTACTATACTGAGGCATTGGGACCCACGTGGACCGCAGGGTGAGCACCCCCTGCTGGCCCAAATAACACCTCTTCCAGCAGCAACCTTAGTTTTTCCCAGGAGGTCTCCCATCCAGGTACTGACCAGGCTCACACCTGATTGGCTTCAGTGGGTTGCCAGTTGTGAGTTGCAGGGTGATATGGCTGCTGGAACTTATCAATTCATACCTCAGATAGCTTGCTTGGTGTGCTTTTACACAACTTGAACTTGAACTTGAACTTGAACTTGAACTTTATTGCCATATGTAACCGGTACTGGTACAATGGAATTCTTACTTACAGAAAGTCTCTCGATTATAAAACAAGTGTAAAAAACAAAACAAAGTGCAAACAGTGCATCAAGACAATGTACAAACAAACAATAGACAATGTGCAAGTAAACATGCAGACAGTTTGACTGTAAACAATACAGACGTGTAAACAATGACTGGAGACGTACAATTAATAAATTACAATGAGGTAGATGGTGATGGTATAGGTGTGGTCCGAGGGGGATGGCTAAATGTGTTCGCCAGTCTCACTGCTTGTGGATAGAAGCTATTGAAGAATCTAGTGGTAAGTGTCCGTATGCTCTTATATCTCTTGCCTGAGGGCAGTGGGGTGAAGAGCTCATGCCCGGGGTGGTGACTGTCCTCTGTGATGGCCAGAATTCTACCACGGCAGCGGACCTCATAGAGCTGTTTAATCTCGGTGAGACCGCAGCCGATGATCTTCTGGGCCATATTGACCATTCTCTGCAGTGCCTTTCTTTCTCGCGAAGAGGTGTTGCCATACCACACGGTGATCCCGTTGGTGAGGACGCTCTCGATAGTGCAGCGGTAGAAGTTCACCAACACATGTGTTGGCATCCCCCATCGCTTGAGGCACCTCAAGAAATAAAGGCGCTGCTGAGCCTTCTTCATGATAGAGTCAGTGTTCACAGTCCAGGTTAGATCTTTAGAGATGTGAATTCCCAAAAACCTAAAGCTGGTGACTGTTTCCACTTCCGTTCCATCAATACTGAGTGGGCTGTGAGTGTGTGGCCTGTGTCTCCGAAAGTCCACTATTAGCTCTTTCGTTTTCTTTATGTTCAAGTCCAGGTTATTGCTATGACACCACCTAAGCAGCTGTACAACTTCATCCCTGTAAGTGGACTCGTCATCATCACTGATCAGTCCTATTATAGTGGTGTCATCGGCAAACTTAATGATGCGGTTATTGCTGTGTCTTGCTGTGCAGTCGTGAGTAAATAGGGACTACAACCTTGGACTCAGACAGCAACCTTGTGGGGTTCCAGTGCTCAGGGTGAGTGGTGTTGATGTTTTATTGCCTATCCGCACCACCTGTGGTCTCTCGATAAGAAAGTCCAGCAGCCAGTTGCAGACAGAGTTGCACAGACCTAATCCCCTGAGCTTTGTCACCAGTTGACAGGGTATGATGGAATTAAATGCTGAACTGTAGTCCACAAACAGCACTCTCACATACGAGTTCTTAGTGTCCAGGTGTTCCAAGGCTGTATGCAGAGCCAGGGAGACAGCATCATCCACTGATCTGTTGTTCTGGTAGGCGAACTGCAGGGGGTCCAGGGACTCTGTGATGGAGGAGTTGATGTGTGACAACACCAGCTTCTCCAGGCATTTCGTCACCACAGATGTTAATGCTACTGGGCGGTAATCATTCAGGCATGTCACTTTTGTCTTTTTGGGGGTTGGAACAATAGTGGTTTTTTTAAAGCAGGTGGGGACCATGGACTGTGACACGGAGGAGTTAAAGATGTCTGTAAACACTGTGGTCAGCTGGGCTGCACATGTCCTCAGGACGCGAGGTGGCAACTTATGAAAGGGGACAGGTGGACTAATCTGGAATTGTAGTTATTGATGTTACACATAACTGACTTTACCATTATTGTTGTATACCATGAAAATACCATAGTGAAGTGCTGAAAAAAAGTCAAATTGTTTTCAGAAGTGTTATATCACGCCCCCGGTGAACTCCCAGCCCTTAAATCAACTCTTTCACATTCCAGTGTAGTTTCCAAATAACTAATCAGACACACCTTCTTCCAGCTGCCTACTTAAACCAACCTGACACATTACTCCTGGTGCAGTATTCTGTTGTGATCTGGAAGAAGGACCCTAAGCAGAATCCTCAGAACTCAAAAGTACCAGTAGAAGTTTATCCAAAAATGTGGGTCAGGAGGTCAGACCAGGGTCAAAAACCAGTAAATCCACAATAACCAAGTAAAGATCCAAAAGATAGTCAGAAACAAAGCCTGGGGTCAGAGCCAAAATCCTAGGGAACAGGGAACAGGGAACAGGGAACAGGGAACAGGGAACAGGGAACAATGCAGCTCTAGCTAGGAAAAACCCAATACTGAGCAAGGAGTGGTGTGTCAGGTTGGTTTAAGTAGGCAGGTGGAAGAAGGTGTCTGATTAGTAATAGGAAACGCGCTGGAATGTGAAGGAGTTGATTAAGGGCAGTGAGTTCACTGGGGCTGTGACGTAACAAGCTCATTACAGCATTGTACAATATACACAATGTGAAACCATAGTAAAGTATGGTAAGATTTACTTCTTTATTTAACCACTTCAATTAAAATTAAATTCTTGTTTCCAATGATGACTTGGAGAGTACATTTATACAGTGTGTCATTTACCTCTGAGTTATGTCACTTACCGAAAAGTGCAACAGTACCTCACAGACTTTTGTCACTTATGCTGTAGATGACTGTTTAAAGAGATTTCTAATACAATACATAGAACAGGCCTGATAAATCTTACTTGTACAGATGCATGAGGGGCGTCATGCCATAAAACAAATACCCCTGCATTTGTTTACTTCAAATCATCTGCCAGGTGTTTGCCCAGCCTTGAATTTTTACATTTGAATTGTTATTTTTTTTATTTAATTTGCTGCTTCTACAAAGAAGAAGCTAAGTCCTCCTAATTTGGGATCATGTGCAAACTTATAAATTCAGAAGAGCAGTGGTCCTAGCTCAGAACCTTGCAGTGCAGCAACAGTTTCATCAGCCCAATTTGAGTATTCACCCTGCAACTCACCACTGATAACCCACTGAAGCTAAATAGGTGTGAGCCTGGTCAGTACCAGGATGGGAGACCTGGGAAAGCTATGGTTGCTGCTGGAAGAGGTATTAGTTGGGCAGCAGGGGATGCTCACCCTCTGGTCGGTGTGGGTCCTATTGCCCGAGTATAGTGATGGTGACACCAAACTGTAAACTGGCGCTGTCCATCGGATGAGAGGTAAAACCGAGGTCCTGACTATATGTGGTCATTAAAAAGACAAATCTTGAAAAGAATAGGGGTGTTACCCAGGCATCCTGGCCAAATTTCCCATTGGCTTTTACCAATCATGGCCTCCTAATAATCCCCATCTATGAATTGGCCTCATCACTATGTTCTCCTCCCCACTGAGAGCTGGTGTGTGGTGAGCATACTGGCACACTATGGCCGCCGTTGCATCATCCAGGTGGGGCTGCACATTGGTGGTGGTGGAGGGGAGTTCCCATTAACTGTAAAGTGATTTGAGTGGAGTGTCCAGAAAAGCGCAATGCAAGTGTAAGGAATTATTTATTTATTTTATTATTATTAAATTCCTACTGCCTGTAATTTTAGAATTAAATTCTCATTTAAATTCCACTTTACAAATTTGAAAATGTCTGCTCAATGTCATTAAGCAGACATTTTTATTTAAAGTCACTTATTACTTACAGAGACATGCAGGTACATAAAGCCATTATCAAACAGCCTTTGATTTTACATCATCCCAGGGGACAGTGCATAAAGCTGTACCACTCACTGTGGTGAGTCAGTGGCAGATAAGACTTTATGATTAACAACCTGTCCACCTAGCATCCTATTTTTCTAAAGACTGATCCTAAGATTGGTTTATGTAAGAGAACCACACCCAGACAAAACTATAGGGATTGATAATCAAACAATAATAAACACTTTCGCAATACAAGAGCTCCTTCATGCTACTTTTGGAAACAGATATTATATACTTTATAAGTATACATGTATATATTTTAAGTAAAATGTTGTTTCTCATTTCCCTTGAACTAGGGCTCTCTGACCACTTAGCTGTTCTCTTCAATCTGGAATTACCTGTATCTAACACTTCCCCCTCATGCTCCGTAAACGTTCGCAACTGGCGATCAATTGATCAGCCTTGTTTCTCATATTCTGTTCTATCGGCCTTATCTTGTTTCTCCACCCCTGATCCTCTAGAGTACAATATGCATTTCCTTGCAGTCTCCCGGAAACTTGAACGTACAGTAGGTGTCCTCTTTCTGGCCTAAATGTACATTACCAGGATTGGAGAGATTACTTGTCTGAATATAAGGATATGATAGAGTCTGATAGATCCACCTACTTCTTTCACATCATTGAAAATAACCATACCAACCCTAGACACCTTTTCTCCACCATCAACAGACTGCTAAAGCCAAACTGCCCCACCACATTACCTGCCTCATCGCAACTTTGCAACACATTTTTAGATTTCTTTAGCTCCACGTTCGACAACATCCAGCATCACATTCTCTCCACAGCCCATGTCACCTCCACTCCTCCTCCCTGCTTACCTAGCTTTACTGGTTCCCTTCTTTCTAACGTCTTACTTGACTCTGCAACAATCAGTAAACTGGTGTCACATATGAAATCCACCACCTGTATATTAGACCCCATTCATACCACTTTGTCCTGTTTCACTACTCCCAGCCCCATTGTCCTCAATATAATTAATAAATCCTTGAGCACTAGCATTGTACCAACAGTCCTCAAAACTGCTGCCATTACCCTAGTTGCCAAAAAAGCCAAGCATGGCTCTGGACAATCTAAACAATTTTCACCCCATCTCCAACTTACCCTTTCTTGCAAAACTTCTAGAAGGTGCTGTCACACTTCAGTTACATAACCACCTCATGACAAACAACCTTTTCAAACCCCTCTAATCTGGCTCCCGTCAACTTCATAGTACAGAAACTGCCCTGGTCAAAGTCACTAATGATCTTCTATGAGCTTCTGATTCTGGTTCTCTTTCTATACTCATCCTTCTTGATCTCAGTGCTGCTTTTGACACTGTTGACCATGACATCTTATTTTCTCATCTTGATACTGTGTTTGGAGTTTCTGACACTCTCTTAATGGGTATAGGTCTGAAATTGGTTTTGTTAAGTCTGGTGTTCCTCAGGGCTCAATACTTGACCCCTTGCTCGCCTTTACATGTTTCCACTTGGTTAGCTTTTAAGATCACATGGCCTCAACTATCATTTCTATGCTGATGATTCTCAAATCTACATCCATATCAACCCCAATACTGATGTGGCTGTCCTTATTCTATCTAATTGCATCTCTTACATCAAAATACGAATGACTCAAAATTTTCTTCAACTAAACTGAAGTCACGCTTATTGGCACCCCCCATCAATTTTGTAAAGCCAAGGCTGTAACTCTATCTGTGGATGGTACTGTACGTGAACTTCACTCTAAATTGAAAATATTTGATTCAGGCTTGACATTTAACCCACATGAGCAAGATATTGTCAAGCACCTTTTTTTCACCTCAGAAATATCGCTAGACTAAGTCCTATGCTATCGCTAACTGTGGCTGAAAAGCTGATCAACACATTAGTCCTGAATTGATTATTGTAACACTCTACTCGCTGGTGTTTCTAATTCCACATTGAACAAACTCCAGTACAGTATGTCCAAAATTCGGCAGCTAGAATCCTGAACAGGTCCAGTGCAAGAGATCACATTCCACATTACTGGTGTCCTTGCACTGGCTTCCTGTCAAGTTTCGTGTCGACTTCAAAATCCTCATGCTCACCTAAAAGGCTCTGCATGGTTTGGTACCTCAGTACCTGTCAGAGGTACTATCGTCCTATTCCCCACCTCGCAACCTTTACTCTTCTAATTCTTGTCTCCTATCTATCCCCCAAGCCTGTCGACACTCTGTGTGATAGGGCCTTCTCCTGTTATGCCCCAAATCTCTGGAACACTCTCCCAAAGGATATCAGAGAGTCATCTTCTCTATGCTCCTTCAAACCTAGACTCAAAACCTTCTTCTTTAGAAAAGCCATTACTTAACTGGTTCTGTTCCTACTGTACTCAGTACCCCCATCTACTTTGTCCTCCCATTGTCTATTCTCATTGTGCATATGTTGTATTTTTTCATTGTTGTTATCGTTCTGTAAAATGCTTTGAGAAGCCACCTTTAAAGGTACTATGTAAAATAAAGTTTATTATTATTATTATTATTATTATTATTATTATTATTATTATTATTATTATTATTATTATTATTATTATTATTATAAGACCAAGGGGAACTTCTGGGGTATTACTTCCGTCAATTTTTAAGGACAACAGTCATCAACAGTCCAGAAACAGAGAAGGAAAAGAGAAGGAAACAGAGAAGGAAAAGGAAAAAAGAGAAGAAAGTAAGAAAAGAGACAGGTAGAGAACATGCCAGGCCAGAGGACCTTTTTTGAATCAGCTTTAAAAACCTGATAAAGTATTCGAGCATGTTTAAGAGAGATAAGCACTCTGTTTTCCCTTTATGAGTAATCCCCAGGGTAGACATTCTCTCCTGGTTAGACATGCATTTTCAGAATAGGAAGATAGATTCCCATTCACTTTGGAGCATCCAGATTTATAGGAAGAGAGAGAAAGAGCTGGGATGGATTCTATTTTATTCAGGATACAGCTTCATTTTTCTTGTTGGTCTATTAGGGATTACAGTATATAGAATATCTGAGTACTGTGTTTCTCTGATTGGTGAAGACATAGACATAGGCCTATCAGACACGTGTAACTTGGATGTTATATGTTGTAGTGTTATTGTTCATAAATATTTGTTTATCCCAGGTTTCTTCTGATTTATTACTTTCACCAGAGTTGTGCCAGAGAACAAAGGAGCCTCTAACTATATCAACCGCAGAGGTATATTCTTGGTAAAACTGTAACAATTTGGAGTTATGATAATTAATTTTCATTATTGTTCATATGACTCTGTTTTGTTTTATTTTCTCCTTTTTGTCCCCTCCCATTTGTAACTGTAGTATAAAAATAGTATTGCAGCTCTGGATAGGATTGAAAGTGAGGAGCCACTGTGTTAATTCCCATTCTTAAAGGTATGTAATAAGCATACGGTTTAAAAGCTTAAAATGCTTAGTCTTAATTTTTTATGTTTTTAGTCTTTAGAAGTTTAAGAAGGACCTAAAATTAATAAACCATAATTAAAACATCTTTAATTACCACATAGTTAGAGCATGGGTTTAACATCTCATCAGAAAGACAGCGGTCTTTACAGTGGTCATCATACTAGAGAGCTGGTTTCGGAAATTATGATCATGAGGGAAGAGAACTACCTGTTCTTCATTTACTGCAACAGTTCATTTTTATGGAGGTGCCATTACTGACTAAGCTCAACTTTGCTTAGGTGATGTGATCAGGCTACATGGTGTTAACTGATGACAATAAGACAGATGTTTTTACTGTGATAAACAAAACAAAAACGTTCTGTGATACTGTAGAATAATAGGTCAACAGGTTCTTAGTAATCAGGTTTTCTCCAAAAACTTTTTCCATCAAATTGTTATACCTAATTCTAAAGTTGTTCCACGTGTGCACTTTCTTTATCAGGTGATGAAGAATATTCTTGGCAGGTAAGGTCACGATGATTTAAAAGAAGTGCAGAGCTTTATACTGAGTACAGGAAAGCTGCCAACTGCTCATTTTATTCCATGAGTGGTAGGTTTATTGGAATTCTAACCGGGCTCTCAAGAGGAATACCTGGAGAATGAGTGAAATTAAAACATTACTCTCTGTTGACAGGACTTTGTCTATACTTCATCTGACAAGGATAATTCGACAGTACATGCAGCACATGTTGCAAAGTATCCACACTGTTGATGCATTTATCAATAGTGGCAAAAGAGAGACGGAGCCTAGCAACTATACAAATGCATTAGTATTAATTTAAATTAAACTATTCGTTTTTGAAAATGATATGTAAAGTATAAGACTCAAATTTAGACTCCCATCCAGGTACTGGCCAAGCCCACACCTGCTTAGCTTCAGTGGGTTGCTAGTTGTGAGTTGCAGAGTGATATGGCTGCTGGCTTTACCCTAGAACAGTTAGGTAAGATCCTCAATTAACTGCTAACTACCAAACTGGCTAGACAAGCCAAATAACCTCCTCTCGTTTATAACCTTTCTTATATTCTTATGAATAACAACATGTTTCCCAAGGATTCTCATCCTGTGCAGTGTGCCTTTATGGGTGAAACCAAACCTATAGCATATGTCTCCTTTTAATGTGTACAGCATTCCTTTTCTTGTTTTTGTATTTTGCATAGGTTGAAATATTCTTTTGTAATATTGCAATTCTCATTATGTTTATTATTTCATCCTAAATAGACACCTGATCCCCATTTATACTCTTACTTCTTAAATATGCATTATGTTCTGTGCAATCTTTGATTCTGTTAAAGTAGTTTGGAAATAACATTTTTTATAGACAAATAGCAGTATTTTTTTCTTTTACTAGGTTTAATTTTATCATCAGGGTGATGTGCATTTGTAATCTGATGACATGTCATATACAGTAGGTACAAGTATCCTGACAACAGGAGGGGATGGAATGGGATAGGTTCCCAGTTTTATTTTGTCCTGGGAAGTCTACAAATGGAATTTGCTTGTCAAATGTGCTAGCGGTTTAGATTTTCCATGAAGGGAAAAATAGATGTTGCTCTGATACAGGAGAGATGTTTTAAATTACATTACAAATACATTTTTGAATCACTCTACTGGCGTCAGGAGATAATATGCTTGAGAGACTATATTTATATTTATGGGTATATTTGATACAATAAGTTTGATTTTGTTTCATTTAATCCAATGAACTAAAGTTTTTTTTAATCTTCTAGTCAGACCTCTGCTGGATCTTTGGAACCTGCTGAGTGTGATTTGATTTTGGTTGCAGATGTCAATGCTGTCATGAGTAATATACTTGACTGTTAAAAGTGTCCAGTCTCTGCCATTTACAGGATCAACAAATTGTGTCTGATCTGTGCATGGTCTGGATACAACACCCCTACATTCCCATGGGAAACAGTCAAATGTTTCATTAAAGATAATGTTTTGCCTCACAATTACATGAAGTATATCTCTGCAAAATTATTGAACTGGACATACAGATTTTTCTTTATCAAGCTTTTTAAGAATGAACCTGAGCATTTTTATATACATTTTTCAGATATTCCTGCTGTTAGATCATCATGGGGGTATTACAGTCAGATCCTGTGTAGATTTCCTGCATGATTGCATCAAGAGTTTTATCTCCAAAATGCTTACTTTCACCTTTGTCGTTTGCCTTGCCATTGCAACAATGAGTTCAAGCTAGCCATTAGCTTCCAATCTAGTACTGGATGACCATCAAGAAATATACCATTTCTACTCGTATTTTGATTAGCTATACTCAACATTACAGTACATATTGTTTAATGCTGGTGATATATTATTATCCTAATGTCTTCCAATTCCTGCCTCATCTATTAACTTTCTACTAAGTATAGTAAAATTTTAGTATGTAATGTCAGTACTATACTGGGGTATTAAATTAAATGGAAGTGCAGCAGCTCATGCAATCAAGCATTGTTATATATTACTTTTGCCATAGTTTGACTTCATTTTAGGGGTCCTTTTGTGGTGCTTGGGAATCTCGGGAAGGAGGGATGGAAGGACATCTCGTATTGCACTAATGTGATTTTAAACCAAAAAAACATAATTATTTATTCAACTCTGGAGTTTCCATTGTTTAAAAAGACAGATATTAGATGTCTGAAAAAAAGACAAAAAGTTTTAGTATATTTCTCGTTGCTTGTGGCTTTCAGGCCTAAATCAAGTGTGTCACTTCATATCAGTTACATTTATTGACACACATTTCTGTTGCTTTAGGGGTATGTTCCAAACAAGAAAATTCATGGTAGTTAGTATACACTAAGGAATGTGGCACCTTGTAATCAAGATAACAAATAGGCACTACAACTCTAATTACTGTGCATTCCACATTTTAAATAGTGTTATCTTGCAAAGAAGGTAATTACACCATGACAAAAAGGATATCAATCTTCTCTTTAAAATTACACTATGTTGCTTTTTCAGAAGCAGATTACAGTGACTATAACAAGCCTTCATACAGGCTGTTGATAATATAGCACTTTGGAAAACAGAGAGTGAGACGAGTGTTTAATTTAAATTTTCATGAAAACTCACTTGTGTGTTTTTTGTGGGTCTCTTTGTATTCACCATCATGAGAATTTCTTTCGAAATTCGAAATAAAGTCATCAGGTTATTTTCTTACGTACTGTAGCTGTGATTAATGAATATATAGCAAAGTATGGTTGTTAAAGTTGGTTTAAAATTCATATAGAATACACAATGTTATTATTTTCTATTTTTCTAACTCATTCTACCACAAAAACCACAATGGAAGAAATGCAATGACTTTCACACAGCTTGTGTATACATATAATCTTCCCTGTAGGTTAGAACTGCCTGTTAAACTTTCCATAGATTTGGACATTAGCCTTGATTTCTTATTCTGTCTCAGTTCACCAAGAGCTGAGGGTTTCTATGGTAACTGAAACATATATCGGTCATCTTTATTCATCAAACTCACACCAAGGTTTCCAAACCAGTCACAAAAATAGCTGCAGTGATATGTTGAGGTGACAGGACAAACATCCATTAATAAATTCTCTTGAATGTGGATCAATTAGATTAAGTTCTTTTTTTTTACTGTGCAGGTGGAGAGCTATATTGAGCTGATGTGTTCCTTGTTCCTTTGGCTACCATGGAGCATTTCAAGAAGGGGTTATTAGATACCTCCTGCAAATTTTCAAAAACATACATACAGAACATACACAGTATATACAAGAAAAAAACATAGTAGAATTGATTTAACTCTTGGTTTATATACTCTATACTTGTTCCTTTTTTGTTGTGTTGTTTGTGATATTGAATTGACAATCATTTTTACATGGATTTGAAACCACAAGATAAATGTTGATTAGTCAAATGGATAGTGAGGGCATAAACAAAGTGTGAAAATAATGCCTGGAGAAACATACTAATTAAACAAACCTGTGATGGATGCTTTCTCCAAAAAAAACTTTTAAATTTAACATCTCTGATTTTAGTGTAAATTAGCTTTTCTTCACTTGTAATCTAGTGACCTCATTACTCTGTATTTGCAGCAGAACAAATAAAATTCCACTAATTGGAACATCCAAGCTTTTGGATTCATCAGTTTATTTTATTCTCTGAATACACATGGTGGACTTTTAAAAACTCACAGAACTTTTTTTACAGCAATTGAAATATATTTCTGTATTTTTCTTACCATAGAGTATGGCTCTTCAGCCCTAGACCAAGAAAGCCCCAATACAGTAAGCTTTGTAAGTCAAAATTAAAGGGGAACTGAAGTTCTAATTCCTCAGACCGGTCATTGAATCTCGATAGCAAAATAAATTCATTGACAGTATAGATACATTTCACAAATTCCCATTTTATGCACAAAATCATTGAACTTTGTGAAAATGCTGTAAGTCACCATGTGGTCTGTAGTGGAATCTTTATCAAAGAAGAGCCAGGAAAGGTGTTCTCATTCACTCAGTAAGGCATTTATTCATATTGCGCAATAGGGAAAGACAGCAACCACTAGTCTGTGCAGCAAGTGCGAGCTGATTTCCAAAGTAAAATAGGAAAAGGTCCCTTATTTTATACACTTAGCTGATGCGACATCACAACTTGTTTACTTCATTATGGTTGGTTAGTAATACAAAGACAGGCAAGACAGTAATTTTCCAGTCCTTATAGGTCTTAGCCTTGAAGGACAGAGAAGACAGCTATGTGCAGTTTTATACCTGCCTTTTTTGCTGGGGCAGAGATAAAAATTGTTAAAACATCCCATGCTCTTGACTCGCTGGGTACAATCACACTTTGTTCATAGAATCCAGCTGCTTTTACGACACGGCTCTGCCCTTAAATGACATTTTTAGGATAAAACACTTCTTCAGTAACTTTCCATTACAGGTCACACAATGGAAGAGAGTGAGAGTTCGAGTGAATTGTGATGTAAAGCGGCCCTTCCTGCTCACTAGTCACTGTAATAACTAGCGAGCAGTAATGCGCTGTACGAGCCAATAAGTACAGGGTGTGCAGCAAACATTTCACCACAGAAATCTTCCAACAGTCAACTCTGCATTTAGAGTTAACAGGTAAGTAGTATTTGTTGGCAAAACCATCTAAAAATCGAGAGCTACATTTCTGTTAGATTAAAAGAGATGTGTTCACAAGCCTGCGTGTTTACAATGTAATAAGGTTGCTTCACCTCACCAGACATTTTGTTGCCTCATTCTGAATTGTAGAATACGGCACTGTGCATACCTGGAAATTTCATCCATTTTGTTGATTTAAATTGGAGTTTTAACAGGTTACTGTGTACATTTTACTTTTATTGTGGTTTGAAATGCACTCATCATTATTTCTGACACGATATATAAAAACAGTATTGTAGTTCCCCTTTAAATCTAGAATTTCTCTAGATCTAAAACAATTACACTGTAATCAATTTAATTTAGATTTATGTCATTTGTTATATTAGGCTTTGGAATCATTTGGGATAAAAAAGTGCTGTATAAATGCAATTCATATTTTGAGTTGAAGTCCTCAGTTGAAGTTGATTAAGCATTACAGTTGAAAATAGTTTCTAATTCATACTTTATATTTTGTCATAATTCTTAAACATCATACAAATATTGTAATACGAAATAATGTTAAAAAGTGAAACACAAAGAATGCTGAGTAGAACTATAGAACATATGTGCCCCCCAAAAATCAGGTTCTTCTAGGTATGTTCGTAATATTATACAGTAGTTCTGATTCTTGCAAACATTAAAATAAAATTGTAATTTTATAGGGTCTAACAAGAAGAGTAGTAGAAGTGGTCCTTTCAAGTTCTCCTTTTGTGTGAATCACTGAGACAAAAAACAAAGTACTGATATTAACCACAGAAGAGTCTAGTTGTTGAAGATTAAATCAGTTTTGATTTGTTCAACCTGGTTAAAAGTTGTTTGTTTTAATTTTCTCTAAAGTATGTATGTTAAACTAACCATAGACTGAAATGAAAATGTTACTTATATCAATCTTCTTAGTTTCTACAGTATGTGAACAAGTAAGATGAAAGCAATTTGACATAAGCCAGATCATGCAATGGAAGCTGACAGGGCTATAATCATGAGATGTCTGATGTCCTAGTAATCATGGAGACAGGGGTTTGGAGAACGTGACATACTCTTTCAATGCCTGAGTATGGACACGTCACAAGAAGGATCCTTTACCTTATATAGCCTAAGAAAGAAAGATTAACCAGAGAACAGAGCGCATTCAGATTTTTCACATTTGCTATTACATATTGTAATATGCTATTACATATTCTCCAAATTTATAAGAAACGCTTGAGCTTTGTTCACTTAATTTGCAATTTTAGATATCAGATGATAAATTTGTTTTTCACTACCTGAATGTTTGAAATATGAAATTTAATTAAACCAGCATAATAGTTTCATTTGTTTCAGCAGAGAGATATGCAATTAAGGATTTGTTAACAATTGAGGCTAGATAAGGTACTGTTTACAGTAACTACAGTATCAAGGGTTGTACTGGATAACAGTTAAGAAACTGATTAACAATCAATGCTAGTCAATTGATTTGTTAACAATGTGCACCAGTTATGATACTAGTCACTCGAACAGTAGACACTGTAAAACATATTTAACTAACTTACTTTTTAATTTGTGAAACTTTATGTATGTATTTTGTTTGGTTTGAAATACCCTGCCTCCAGATTTCCCAGTGGCCATATCACTCTGCAGCTCACAACTGACAACCCACTGAACCTAAGCAGGTGTGAGCCTGGCCGGTACCGAGATGGGAGACCTCCTGGGAAAAACTAATGTTGCTGCTGGAAGAGGTGTCAGTGGGGCCAGCAGGGTGTGCTCACCCTGCAGTCTGTGTGGGTCCTAATGCCCCAGTATAGTGACATTATACTGTAAAAAGGCACCGTCCTTCGGATGAGACATAAAACTGAGGTCCCTTCTCTCTGTGGTCATGAAAAATCCCAGGGCGTTTCTTGAAAAGATTAGGAGTGTAATCCTGGTGTCCTGGCCAAATTTCCCATCGACCTTTACCAATCATGGCCTCCTAATAATCCCAGTCTATGAATTGGCTTCATTACTCTGCTCTCCTCCCCACTCATAGCCGATGTGTGGTGAGCGTACTGGCGCACTATGGCTGCCGTTACATCATCCAGGTGGGGCTACACAATGGTGGTGGAGGAAGTCCTCATTACCTGTAAGATGGTGTGAGTGGAATGTCCAGAAAAGTGCTATATAAGTGTAAGGAATTATTCATTATTATTAATTGTAGTAGCTACTACATCATCAGTTACATCTAATTGACACATTACTCTGCTCTCCTCCCCACTCATAGCTGATGTGTGGTGACCGTTCTGGCACACTATGGCTGCCATTGCATCATCCATGCTGCACATTGGTGGTGGAGGGGAGTCCATATTACCTGTAAAGTGCTTTATGTGGAGTCTTTAGAAAAGCGTTATGTAAGTGTATGGAATTATTTACTTATGTTATTATTATTAAATTCCTACTGCCTGCAGTTTTACAATTATTTCTAATTTAAATTCCACTTTAGAAATTTGAAAATGTCATTGGACAGACATTTATTTAATGCGCCATATTAGAGTTAGCAATTATTAATAATTATTATTATTATAATGTATTCATACCCTCATGAAATTTAAACCAAAAACATCACAAAACAGAATGCGTTACAGATTGCATAATGTGTCTCACTTAAATTCTGATACTATCATACTGTAGGGTGGCATGGTGGCACAGCGGTTAGCATTGCTGCCTTGCAGCACTGAAACCCTGTGTTTTCACCAGGTAGTCTAGTCTCCTCCCACACCCTAAAGACACATTGAGAGAGTTTAATTGGCTTCTTGAATATACTGTACAGTAGGTCCTGTTGAAAGTGTGTGCATGCCTGCCAGATTACAATTTTAGATTTTTTTAAGCAAGAAACATTATCCAACCTGTCAATGTTTCTGTTACTTTCTATCAGTCTGTAAAGAACTGCAATTAATAAAATACAATTTAGAGAAACTATTTCTGTACTGTGAAACCGTGAGTAGTATAATGGCATAGTTACTGTAGCTCTGCTGCTTTGTCTGGCTGAAGTTGCTTTCTTTGTTCAGTTTGCATGTTCTCCCATGTCATCACCATGGGTTTTTGCTAGCTGCCCCGTTTTCCACCCACAGTCCAAAAAAAAACTAAACAAAGTAGTTTAGTTATTTCACATCTCTAAATTGTCCCTCCTTATGTGTACTCATGTGTACATGTGTGTCCTGTGATGCACTACTGTTTCTGCCTTGCACCTGTTTTCTGCAAGGCAAGGCTCTGGCTCACTGTGAGCCTGTATGGACTAAGCAGTTTCTGAAAACAGGTGAATGAATTTCAGTACTGGTCCATTATTCATTTTCAGATTTTTTTAATTTATTTTTAGATTTTGCTCTTATCGTGGTAAGGATCATTTATAGGGGAGGCAAGACAATGCCAAATACAGCACTCTCATTTCAGTCAAACAACAAAAAATGGTCGAGAAATACAGGTACATCCTTATTTCTTAAAGATGACACATTAGAAAATATTTCAAAGAGTTTTAAAAAATTTCAGTTGAACCATCTCAAAGTATCCGTTAAATATTACAAATTAGCAACTATCTCTTGGAACTTCCCTTTCTTGGAATATGAACATTATCAGTGAGAGGATCAAGAAATTAAGAGCAGTCAATATCAGCCTCAGTCAATTCATAATTATTTTTTTAAATAAAAGTTTAGGAACAATGTATGAGATTAATTGAATGTTGCCCCTTGTCTGTGACATACTGTATAAAAGCTGGAGGAATGTCGCTTACAATACCAGAGATGAATGTGACAGGCACAAACAAACACAATCATGGAAATGGAAAATTTCAAATCAAAACCGGCGTGTATTTATCTGTGTATATTTAACAATGCATTTATATCATGCCATTTTTTTATGTCAAAGATTAAAGGGTATTTTCTATAAAAAGGACACTACAGTAAAGGATTGTAGATTTAACTTCTTCTGTATCTTTATATAGCCACTTGTTAACGTTAACTGATTTTAACCATGATCTGTGTTATCTCCTTTTATAGTCCAGGGAAACAGGAAAGCTTTGGAGGCCTCTGTAGAGTTTCAGAAGAGTCCATTGCACTTGCAAACAACATAATGTTGTTGTAGATTAGTTTTTATTTAAATGAATAATTAGAGTGCTGAATAAATGTGACCCTCTTGTTTTATGGAATTCAAATAATTATTTTTGATAAGTATGATTTTGTTCTGTGTAAAGTTAGTATAATTATAGAAAGATCAAGGATTAGATTATTATTTTATAATAGAAGTATAATATTATTAGCACTTTTTAAGTGAGACACATTATCCAAAATGTAACTCATTCTGCTACAGTACGTAATGTTTTTTGTTTTTATAACATTGAGGCCCAAAAATCTGGAGGGCACTGTTTATTTAAAATTTTACAAATAGTGCTGGAAGAAATATAATGCATTGCAGTGGATTTCCAGGTTCATCCAATGGTATTGCATGACAAAATATGTATCAGACTCAGACCTTAGTTCTTTCAGTTATTTAGACAGGTAGAAGTGGTGTTGCTCTCAGAAAGTAGTATACATTAGCAGTGGTCAGCCGGGCATGCAGAGAAACAAATTGGCTGTAAAAGTATTGATTTTCTGATGTAGTTTCCCATGAGATGCACACAGTGCAGCAGGTGGAGAGAATGCGCTGTGGTAGAATCTATAACAACAGACACTATTTTAAGGGTCTGCAGTGATATTACTCAGGGTTAAGACTTAATTTTGTGTCATCTTTTCATTTTATCATTGCAGAAAGGAAATGGTCATATTTGTTAGTTGGCTGTAGGCACATGACTTATGAAACCTTTTGATATTTGAAAATATTTTTTTTTACCTCTTGTTTTTTAATACATCTGGAGATGTTCTTGAGAGACAGTAATAGGCATCAAGTAATGTATTTAAAAACTAAAGAAAAAAACTTAAGTGATTCATGAAAATTAATCAAATTATAATGATAATCTAATAATAAATTCAGCATAAATCATTTAAAGATCTGTTTAGTAATTTATGAACATACTTTGTCTTATTATCATATATTTTAATTGTACATGTAAATGCTTTATTTTTTCCTGTATTTACTGTACACAGTCTTTTCAGAAGCATTTCAGAAGTTAAGTAATTGAATCAGTTCATTTTGAAGATTTCAGTTATAGAGACAATGTAGTTTAAACATACAGGATATATATTATTTTTTTGGTAATATGTGTGTTCTCAATGGTGAACAAATTGTTCAGTTTTCGCTTTAGTGTCTTACATTTTACAAATGATTAAAAAAAGCTCCTTCTTGTGGGTTCAACTACCTCACTGAACAGTTGGATGTCCTCTCATCTCTGTGTTGTCAGAGGCTATTTTCTCTTTTGTTTTTCCTAATTGATTTGTTGATCCTGTTTTGGATACTGTTTTTTTAGCTTTACCCTTGGGACAAATCTGTTTTGTGCTTTAAGCCGAATTTCCTTAAACTGTTCTCATCCATTCTCTGCTAATTCTATATTTATCATTTCCCATTCTTATCCTCTTAAATTCTGTTGCATTACTTAAAAATCTGCTTTCCTGAAATTATGAAATATTGATATGGATTTAATCTGTACAATTTCAAAGTTTATTACAAAGTATACCATAAGGTGACTACAGCTCCCTAATGATTTTCTCACCTTTGTGCTAATTGCTGGAAAACATTAAATCAATTCAAACATTTCCAAAGGTGTTACAAAGAAAACAGTCATTAACCATGTACATAATTTAAGTTTATGCTGTTTATTCCTTTATCTTCTTCTTCTTCTTCTTTTTCACAGCCTTAGTCCCAGACTGTCCTGGGGTCAGCTGCTTTGGTTGCTCTTCTCCATTTGTCTCTGTCAGCACATCTTCCTCACTCACTTCACATACCTCCATATCTTTTCTCACACAATCTATCCATCTCTTTCTAGGCCTGCCTCTTCCTCTGTTACCTTCCACCTCAAATTCCATTACCCTCTTTGTTACTTCCTCAACGTCCCTCCTCATGATATGTCCATACCACCGTAACCTCGCCTCTCGCATCTTCTCAACCACATCCACCACCCTACATCGTCTACGGATTTCTTCATTTCTGATCTTATCCTTCATTGAAATCTGCAGAATCCATCTCAACATCCTCATTTCAGTTCTTCTCATCGAGTTATCTTCCCTCTTTCCAACTGCCAAGCATTCAGCTCCATATAGTAGTACAGGTCTAATCACAGTCTTGTACATTTTGCACTTTAATTTTCTGGGAATTTTCCTGTCACAGATTATTCCAGTTATTTCTCTCCACTTGTTCCATCCAGCTTTCACTCTTTGTTTTACTGCCTCCAGTGTTTCTCCTCCCTTTACCAGTTTTGATCCAAGGTATTTAAAGTCATCAACTTGTTTCAGTTTTCCTCCATTTGTCTCCTCAACATTGGTCATAGTATCTCCTCTTCTCTCCATTACCATTATTTCAGATTTTTCTGCATTCATTTTCAGTCCACCCTTTTCCAGACTCCTCTGCCATTTGAACACTTTCTCCTGTAGTTCTACTTCTGAGTCTGCCATCAGTGCCACATCATCAGCAAAGATGAGTTCCCAAGGCACTTCTGTTCTTACCTCCTCTGTCAGTGTGTCAATAATGTTTATGAAAAGGAAAGGACTTAGTGCTGATCCTTGGTGTACTCCAACTGTGATTTCAAACTCTTTTGTCTCTCCCTGTTGTGTTATCATCTTCGTAGTTGCATCTCTATAGGTTGCTTGAACTAACTTCACCATGCTTTCTGGTACTCCTTTCTTCCTCAAGCACCAATACACCACCTCTCTGGGCACACGGTCATATGCCTTCTCCAAGTCCAGAAAGGCCACATACAGCTTTTTCCCTTTCTCTAGTGTGTTCTCCTGTAACTGTCTCATCACAAAAATGGCATCTGTTGTGCTTTTCCCCGCTGAGAATCCAAATTGTGAGTTGTGGATCCTGATTATCTTCCTGAGTCTCTTGTCCAGAATTTTTTCCAGGATTTTCAATCCATGTTCCAGAAGTTTTATTCCTCTATAGTTTTTACACTCCATTGGGTCTCCTTTCTCCTTGTAGATGGTAACCATACTGCTTTTTGTCCATTCTTCTGGAATTCTCTCTTCCTTTGCAATATTGTTTAGCAATCTCGTCAGCCACTGAATCCCCTCTTCATCGAGGTTCTTAAAGTGTTCTGCTGCTATTCCTGATGGTCCAGTTGCTTTGCCCACTTTCATCTCTTTGATAGCTTCTGTCACTTCCTTTACTGAAATTTCTTGGATTGGTCCACACACTACGTCTGCCTCCACTAGGTTCTCCCTCTCATTTTCTACATTTAACAGATTTTTGAAGTACTCCAGCCATCTTTGCTTGATCTGTTCTTCTTTAATCAAGACTCTGCCTTCTCCATCCTTGAGTACCGCCACCCGGATAATATCTTTTTTCTGTCTCGCTCTATGTTTAGCAATCTTGTAGATTTGGTCCTCTCCTTCCTTTGTTTCAAGTTTCTCATACCATTCTTTCCATGCTCTTTCCTTTGCTCTTGCTACACTTCTTTTTGCTACCTTCTTTAGTCTCTTATATTCTTGTAATTCTCCAATGCCATCTTTCAGTGCCTTGTATGCTTTTTTCTTTTCCTTCAGTGTTTCCTGAACTTCCATATCCCACCACCACTCTTCCTTTTCCCTCGGTCTGCCTCCTCTTGTCTTTCCACAAACCCTGGTAGCAGCCTCTTCTAGGATGTGGCTCATCTCAGTCCACTCTTCTTCAACTGAAGGCTCCTCTGTTTCCTCTGTGTTGTTTTTCATTTCTTTCACCAGCCTGTTGAAATCTACTTTGTTTTCTCTCAGTTTCCACACTTTTGTTCGTGCTGGGTGTTTCCTCTGCCTTATTCTTCGCTCCTTCAATATTGTGATGTCCATCACCAGTAGCCTGTGTTGTCTGGTAACAGCCTCATAGGGCAGGACTTTAGCATCTTGGACTTTCGCTCTATCATTTCTTCTCACTAATATGTAATCTATTTGGGTATCATGGCCTCCACTCCTGTATGTCACCTTTTGCTCATAATTCTTCGTGAACCCTGTGTTCACTGCAAACAATTCAAGAGCTTGGAGTGTTTCTAGTAGCCTTCCTCCTTCTTCATTTCTCTCTCCTAGCCCTCTCTGACCATGTTCATCTGGATAATCTGGGCATTTCTCTCCTAAATGTGCATTGAAGTCTCCTCCAATTACCACCATTTCATTTCCTGGGATTCTGCTAACCACTTCTTCGAGATCTTCCAAAAAGCTATCCTTTTCCTCCTGTGGTCTTCCTACCTGTGGTGCATGTACAGAGATGATATTCCATAACCCACTCTCAAAACCTGTACATTGATAATCCTGTCTGAGTGTCTAACCACCCTCACTATCTTGTCTGCTAGGTCTTTGCACACTATCACACCCACTCCATTCATTTTGGTACTCTTTCCAGCATATAGAATCTTGTATCCCTCTCCTAGGTGTCTTGAGCTGTTTCCTTTCCACTTGGTTTCTTGCACACACAAGATCTCCACTTTTCTCCTTGCCATAGTTTTAACCAATTCTCTCCCTCTCCCTGTCATGGTACCAACATTCCAACTCCCCACTTTCATTGACTTAACATTCCTTCCAGGCCCCTTCACCTTGTTTCTTTTCTGTAGCCCCCACTCTACAGTTTTCCCCACAGTAGCATAATTTCCATTAGTACCCTGTTGGGACACAGCACTAATGGCGGACGTTGTTAACCCGGGCCCTGGCCAATCCGGTATGTGCTTTGTGTTCTTTGCAACCATGGTTTTGGCAAGATGGTTTTACGTCGGATGCCCTTCCTGACACAACCCTTTTAGTCGCCTCTTACGACAGGCAGGGATACCCAGGAGGTATTCTGATCCCCCTCCCGAGGGATCTGTTTATTCCTTTATGTGGGGTTTAAATCTCCCCTGAAATAATATGAGTATCTGGTTCTTTATTTTGTTTGTCTTAGTTTCCAGTGTAACTTCCTTTTGGATTTTTTTTTGGTTTCTCTGCAAGTTAAATGTTGCTTGATCTTTTTGTGGATTCTTGCACACGTGTATCAAATCTCAGTATCTATTACATTATGGTAGTGTTTATTTTTAAACCGAAGCAGAAATATGCACTGCATAGCAACACCATTCAACATTTACTGCAAAATATTGCTTTCTGTTCCTTCAGGCTTCACTTAGAGGTAGCACCCAGGGAGATGTACTCACCAGGATAAGTTATCCTGGACTCATAATATCTTCTGAAAAAAGAAAAAAAGATTGAAATAAAGTCACTGCATACAGAAGACAAATCAATTGTGACATTTCTGGATGAAGTGCGATGCATTTAATTAGCACAAGATATACTGGCAATAGTGGAATTGCCCAATAAATCAGTGAGAGCTGCAGCTACAGTGGACAGGGGGATCTGACCGTCAAGTGAGATGTACGGCTGAGTGATAATAAGGAGCTTTAGCCATTTATTTGGCACATTTTGCCAATTCTTCAGATAAAATGTCTTTACTCTTTGACATCAAATGGCTGCTAATTGCTCCAATTTCTTTAATATATCTTAGCCTCCACACTGCTCCACAAGACTCCACAAGAATACATCAGGTGTATGCAGCACCATGAAAACAGTTTTATAGGTAGAAACTATAAATCCTGAGAGCGAGCAAAAGCTCCATTTCCTATTTAGCTGAAAATAGAACAATTATAAAGACTTCCCATGTTTTGTACAGAACCTCCTTAGCTCTTTTTCTCACTGTTACTCTTTTCTAGTGGAAAATGTAGGAAAATAATTTCAGGGAACTGCTGTAACAGTATGTCCTCTCTGGAGGCTGTGCTACCAGTGGAGCCAGCAGTGTTTTGTCAACCAGTTACATCATAGGCCCTGGCATCTCCACACTGGTTGCATAAGAAACAGGCACCTGGAGTCACTGAGCACCTGGAATTGGTGTTCAGCCATGCTCTGGCAAGGTGTGATGCTCAATACAGACTTGGATCTGCCAGTGCTTGGTGCCAAATCTGTGTGCTTTGCTGCTTAGCACTCTCGAAGTCCTATTTTGCCTTTACTATTCTGCCAGTCCTTTCCTTGGCAGCATGGGTGGGTGCTCATGTGTGCAGGCGGGTGTGGTGCTGCTTGTGAGTGAGGAGCATTGTTGACTGCCCCGGACCTCGTGATTGGGTTCTTCCTTGTACCTGGACCACGTCCCAAGGCTCACTTCGGGAGCGCAGCATAACAACAGTAGGATTGAAGTCTGAAGGGAGACTGGAAAACTGAGCATTACGATAAGAAGTATTTCTAGTACACAATGAAAAATTCTGAATTTTGTTGCAAGTAATAATTTATTTGTATACAAAAAATCAGCGCAAAACAAAAAAAAATACAAAGACTCAGAAAAGCTGTTTCTATGCACTAAATATCAAAGTTAAACGTCTGTGTGTCTGAAAATGACAAAGCTTTGCATGCCCTGGTTTAAGTAGAATGTGATACTTTCTGTGCTGTCCTAGTTTGTGACATGAATACTTAATGGTTAAAAGAAAAAAAAACTATAGAGAATTGTCATTTTTTTTATTTTTAACCAGACATAATAAAGAAACAGAAACTCAAAGAATCACTCTTGATTAGGCTAGACACAGAACTAAATCAATACTGTTCTGAGCTAAAATATTTGCATGATCAAGACAGCATTTATTTTTCTCATTGTATTTTTGATTAAGAAATCAGTAGCAGTTGAGTAAAGTTCCATTTTTAGTTGTACAGTCCTGCAATTGAGCCAGTTGGGCAAAGCTCTTAGCCTAATAGGAGAAGAGACAATATATTGAAATACAATTGACCCTAGTGGTCAGGTTGATAGTCATAGCTAGCTCGAGTTATTATATTCACTCCAGAGTAAATAATACCTGAGGGATCAGCTAATTAAAGACATGGCTGAGAATGTGAGAGGGTGTTTATTGATTTAGATCATGAACAGACAGCTAGAGATACAGTAGAAGCCCAGCATCTATCTTGGCACTGGTCCCTAACCAAAAATGTCAAAAGACATTTGTTGGAAAACTTTATCACGTTGACATCTGATGCGGTTCACAAAGATATATGCAGTATGGTACAATATTAAAAGGAAAAATGTTCGTTTGATGATTTTGCATTGGTAATATCCAGTGTCTTCAACAATTAGGACACTTCTTTAGTGATTCATTTTTTTTCACTCAATTATAGGTGCTTTTTTCTATTATTAGCAAATACAGTAGGAGATTTTCAGTGATTCTACATAACAGAATCCTCGTGAAGGCTACATCCTCAGTGTAGAACCAACAAAATCAAGCCCTATGATTTTGATGTTCAGTGAATATAACAATATATAATGAGAGCTTTAATCCCCCTGGTGACAAAACCCTTTGTAGTTAAATGGGAAGTTTCGTGTTACCTTCCACTGTGCTCTAGATTACGTTACCACTTGGGGAAAGCAGGGGGTAATTTCTGATTGTCAAACGTATCCGAGTCTTGACCCTAGCCACACCTCAAGCTTATATTGTATGACCTGTCTTGGAAGCTTTCAAAGCACACATCCATGCAAGAGCCCATGAATATTAAGTTGCTTTTTAATCAGTCCTTCTTTGCCACAGTATTTTACTTCACAACTGTGTGACATATTTATTTCAAATAAGATTGGCAAAGTCCCCAGACATCATTCCATATCTTATCATTCTGACAAATAAGGCCTTTTTTGTTACAGCTACAAGTCTAAAAATGCACCAATGCTGCAGTTAATTTGCTTCCTCTCTCCACTCTGCCAGTTTCTGCTTTCTTCTCATACACTCTAATGAAATGATGGTTGATGTGCAGCCGACATTTCGTGCAACAATATATTCTGGCAAAAATAACCTTTCGGGCCTTTTCACTTCATTTGAACAACTTGTTTTCTAGCAAATTAGGAGAGCTGTATGAGCAGAAAGTCATTTGCTGTTGAGGTAAGGTGAAGATTAATCCCTTTCTTTCAGAGTGCTGACTTACCACCCTTACAAATATGTACTCTAGTACGTGTAAGGTAGAATAGTGGTACAGTACAAGCAGAACAAATTTTAATACAGCACTGTGAAATCATGGCAAAGCACAGACAATAATGGTAAAGCATGTCAAAAATCATGTTAAAAGAAGGTAAGTGTTGTAGAAGTTAAAGCATATGATACAGTCATGGTAAAACTGCCTTAACAGCCAAAAACCACTGCCACACCAATGTAATAAAATTTCTTATGTAAAATGTTGCAGAAAATAAGGAACAGCTTAGTGAAATACTTTTAGCCTTTTAATCTTTTTTATGAATACAACATTAGTGGATACACGGTGTTCTGGAGACACAGGAAAGATAAAAGAGGTGTAGATGGATAAAAATAAGCATCCTTCCTTCATGGAAAGGATCTTAATTTAAGTAAAACAAGGGGTTCACAATCTCGGTCAGAATAATAAAAAAGACATAGGGTTAGGTGTATGTTACATACCAATCAATTTAATGTATCACTTATGCAGTCTTATATATTCAAATCATGAGAATCATTATCACTGGAGATTTTAATTTTTCTCACATAGCTTGGGGAAAAAAAACATTAAGGATGTGTCACGAACGTCCAAAGGGACTAACCGTGGGGAGCAGGAGAGCGGAAAAAGATCCATATGCGTAGCGGCGAGACGGGAAAAAGGCCCGGGCTCATAGTGCAAAGAGTTCAGGAATGCCGTATAGAAACCTATGCCCTCAGGGAGCGGACGTGGGGCGCCCTGGTGCTAGGCGGGTCTCAGGACATCCGAAGTCAATGCTGAGCGAGGACAGAGTGCAAGACCTGGAAATATATAGCCCAAGGGAAAGAGAGGGACAGAAAGGACAGCAGACCGGAAACTAGAGACAGGACAGAGAAGGAGCGCCCTCTGGCTGCAGAGGGCGTGACAGGATGTCAATAACTGAAACTGAAATGGTGACATGGCTAACTATTGCTGACAAAACAAAATCTAAAACAAAGATTTACTGCGTCAACAAAGCATACTAGAAGGAATAAAAATGTGTGAGGCAATTATAATGGGATAGAAGAGATTTGGGATCAGTAAAGAATAGATTGTGGCATTTTAAAGATATTTTGCTTGAAGCACAGAACAGATCCCAACTGGGAGTAAGGAAAACAAAGGTAAACAAATATATTGTAAAGTTTTCGGGTTCGGCGAGGACTGACACAGTGATTCAGATTATTGTTTAAATGAGAAACAGCGCTTTTTTTATTTTCATACGAGCCTCCGGCACGCGAACAGAGCGCAACACAGTGAGGTCCATTCGGGTACATTCACACTGCTATAGGGTGGCAACTGGGTACAAGTATAAAAAGTGGTGCGAAACCTAGGAACTATTTACACGAATCCGGGCGATCTCACCACTCTGTCCACCCGTTTTACAATTATTCAGCTGCACTGGTCAGTGGCTTTCCTAGTCCCCGCTCTGGCCACTACTACTCCCGTCCTGCCCCTCGCCGTGTACCCCAGCCAGGTGCTCTTCGGCCGCAGCACCAGGCGAAGGGGCTACGATATTTTTAAAAATACAAGACAAAATAAAGCATTTACAACACTAGAAAAATGTTTTTAGATATTTATCTAATAATATCAATGAAAAGTATAAACTTGGTTTACAGACAGTGTATGATGCATTTGTACCTATTGATGCCATGTGGTTATGTGGTGCTTTTTTAGACTGTACATAATACTATATATATTTATACATATATAGATATATTTTATATATTTTCTAGACATATTACTATAAATATATAGTATATTACTCTAAATACAATGAGTTACATTGAGTTACACACTGCCCTTGAAATAACTAGCATGTTCAACGTAATTGTCACTGTTAATTATTTTTTGTACTCTGGTTCACATATAAACTGGACAATGATGACCAAATCTAATTGAGGATTAATTATTACTCTATATTGGAAGAAGCAAAAGAAAATGAAGATTATTCTTAGCATTCAGAGTGTGCCTCATAATAATGAGCTCTTCTTCATTACTGTTATATTCAGTAAGGAATATACTTGCATACTGTTATATTAGGAACTGCAGCAGTAGAAACAAAAGGATTTTTTCTTAACAAATAAGAACCACAACCAGTACAGCCAGTGACCTTCTGGACCACAATCCAGTCTACCCAGTGGAATAGTCGCAAATGTCTATTGCAGTCTCTCTAGTGGGTGGCTGTGAGGATGCTGAGCTGTGTAGCAAGAGTCTGATTAAAGAGCTCCACTAACCTATCACTCTGCGGATGTAACAGGATGTTACTAATCTTGTAGATTCCTAAACACTGGCACTCCCTAAAGAAAGCTAACTTAAAGTTCTGCCCATGGTCACTGTGCAGCTCCTTTGAAGCTCCAAACCTGCTGAACACACCTTCCCTAAAGGCCAGCCGAAACAGTGGTGGCACTCTGGGCTAGCAATGCATAAGCTTCATGCCATTTGGTGAAGTAAAATGGTAAAGATAGCCACCAAAACATATTGGTTACCAAACTCCAAGCATAGAAGTGGCTCAAAACATCCATTCGTATCTGCTCCAAGGATGCCCCCACCTAGAAGAGACTGAAAAGATGTATATATGTGTTCTTTGGCATGCAGGTGTCAGCAAGTCCAGCAATCCTGTTCCACATCCTGACTGCATAGGACCCAGTAAAACCGTTCTTGGACACGTCTCATGGTCTTCAACTCCCCAGAGTGACAGAAGCCAAACAGTCCTTGTGCTGACTGCAGGTGAGAGATTGGTGTGCGCACCAGCAGGTCATCCAGATACACCAGCACTCTGACCTGGATACCATTCAGCACTCTCTCCACCAGCCGTTCAAAAGTGCATGGGGCATTGCACAGTCCGAAAGGTGTGACTGTGTACTTCCAAAGTCCTGCACAAGGAAAAAAACATCTTTGGCCTGTCCTCTGGAGCCACCTTTACCTACCAGTAGTCATGCACAAGTCCAGAAAGCTGAACCAGGTGGATCCTGAGATATAATATATATTGAGTGATGTGCCTTTAGCAAGCACGGCTTCCTAATAATCCCCATCTATGAATTAGCAATTGGCTGATGTGTGGTGAGCGTACTGGCACACTATGGATGCCATTGCATCACCCAGGTGGATGCTGCACATTGGTGGTGGTGGACGGGAGTCCCCATTACCTGTATAGTGCTTTGAGTGGAGTGACCAGAAAAGCACAATGTACTGTAAGTGTAAGGAATTATTTATTTATTATTAAATAAGATTGATGGAATTATTATTAAATTCCTACAGCCTGCAATTTTTTGTTTTTAAAAACTTTTAGAATTACTATGTTTGCAACTACACTTTGTATTGCTATTCAGTTCGTGTCTGCGTGTTCAATATATCCGTCTTATATGTTGTTAAGCGAAAGGTTGTTGGTTCAAGGTTAACCAAGCATGTGATTCCGTTAATTTCTTAAAAATCAAAACCTCACTCGGGCATGTTTTAGTTTTTAGTGGTCCTTTGTATTACAGGTGCTGTGTAGGAGTAATTGGTGGTGTGCCCTTCCTGGCATTCAGGTTAAAGAATGTCAGTCTGTGCCCCGCTTTGGAGCAGTTTGTAAAATGTCTCATGACATACCTTTTATTGACAGCGTATTTCTTTAATATCTCGGTTTCCTCCTGTGCTAGGAATAAAGAGCTGAAGTTTACCTTACTTGGAATACTAGTGGAGAGGCAGATTTCACCTGCCTCTGATAAAACAGAGAGGGCTGATGTAAAAGCCTTGTCACCTGTCACATTCAGAATCCCTCCTCTTAAGGGTGCTCTGGTCCTTTCGTATTTTAGTTGATTATGTACACCTGCCCTATGTTTGTCCCTCCTTATTTAAGGCGGGCACTCTCGCTATTCCCTGTTCAGAATTGGAAGACGGACGCCTAGAGTCACCCTACATCTGATGACATTTTCAAAGTTAAGTGTACTGAACTCAAATCACCTGAAATAAAGCAGAATGTAATGAATCATGTTTTGCATTTAATGAATTGACAGGTCTTTCCTTCATTTAAGTGGTATCTGTCAGTTCAAAAGTGATGTAAAAGGGTAACGTATAGCAATCATTGCATGGCACTGATATACTGTGTGTATTCAAAAGAGATAAAGTGCCTAGCACTTTCTATAGTTTTGCCAATGGCAACGGCAGTCTCAATCTCAACTCACTAATGGAACATGGAGAGCTCTCAATGGGAATTTTCTCAGTGAATGAACAAAAAGTAGCTCTCAGTTTGGTGATCATTTTCTTAATGTTCTGAAGTCCTCCAGGCAGGAGAAGGCTAAAGGTATGCTGGCAAATAATACAGGAAAAACATTACAGATGTTTCATCTGCTGGCCTCATCTTTTCTCTTCTGCTCTTTTCTGCTGACCTCTCTTGGACAAGGCACTTATTCATGTGTCTCACTGTCACACTGTCCAGAAAAACTGTGCTGAGGTCATAGTTAATTTTACAAAGAGAACTGGTGAAGAGGAGAACCATGCTCTTGCCCTAAAGAAAAAACCTGGGATTTGGATTTTCTACATCTGAGTCCACATGATCAAAGGTATACATTTCCCTATTGTGAAGCAGAGTCTAAATTATCAATGAAATCAGTGAGGAAAATAACATTGGCAATTTTGTCAACCTTTAAAATAAAGTAATAACAAGAAAGGCTCCCCGTTAATAAGGGAAAATGTTGACCCAGTACATGTATGTGGAATGCCACAATGTATCCCAATGTGGGACTTAAAGCGAAAAGATGCTCTCCATGAATTAACATCTACTCCTATTCTGACTAGAGCAGGACCTTAATTGATTACCAAGGATAAAGGTACATGTTGTGAATCTTTGTCTCCAGGCAATCCTATCTATTCTTGAGGACTATGATGAGGAGAAACACAGGATAGGGTAGTGCATGCTAATGTCTGAAGCTCCGTGTCTAAGAGCAGTGAACAGGAAAGACTAGGAAAGACAATGTAAAGGCAGCAAACAAAACATCGATAATGATTTCTCTATGTTGTCTGATTTTGTAATGAAACTAGAAGGAACTAATAGTTTTATCACCTTGTTTCAGAAGATTATTTGAAGTTTTTTCTGTGCATACACCTTTGGCCTCTCCAATGCAGGGTCAGTTTGTCTTCTGATCAACTTCTGATCAACCCCAGTGGTAATGGGGATGACTGTAGGACTAGAGTGGGAAAGAGGACACAATCTAGCTCAGTCATTCACTGGGAATCTGTCTCAATCAGCAGAGTTCTCTGGAGGCCAAGGTCCTATAGGTTTCCTAATGGGCTATCTGGAAATCCTACTGACCCAAGACAGAAGCCATTTACAATTAGCTTTTTAAAACATTTATTGTTGTCAGTATACTGTACATGGACAGTCTGAATATATGGTGTCATCAGGCCAGTCCAAAACACATCGGTTCTCTGTGGCTCCAGTCATCAGCCTCTTGTTTCAAAAGATGCAAGGAGAAAATTAACATAAATGTTTTGTTTGTGAAGTGGCACAACAAATTGAGATGCAGAGTGGCAATTGAAATTGAATTCATATATATAACCATATTCAGAGCCAGCTAAAAATATATCACAGTGGTAACAATGGTAACACTGCCTGCCAGCCATTAGTATTGGGACAGTGAAGTCCAAATTGCTATTTTTGCTGTATAATCAAGTAATTTGTTTTTGGGGTGAAACGAATATGAGGCAAAAGTACAAAATGTCACCTTATATTTCTGGGTATTTCTGCACATATATGCTTTAAAGTTCTAGAATAACACCACTTTTGTTTTCTTTCCCCCATTTTAGGTGAATATAAGTATTGGGAAAATGTAACATAAAGTTAATTAAAGTAGTATAAAACTTAGTGTTTGGTTGCAAATGCTTTGCATGCAATACCTGCATCAAGCCTATGACCCATTGACATCACCAGACTCTTGCTTTTTTCCTTTGAGATAACTTGCCAAGTTTTGACTTCAGTCTTCTTTCCAGCAAGTGAAATGCATGCTCAATTGAATTTAAATCAGGAGATTTAATGAATGAATTCCTTCGTTACTTTGGCAGTGTATTTTGGGTCACCATCTTGTTGCATGATGAAGTGCTGGCCAATGAGTCTTGAGGAATTTTATTGTACACAGGCAGACAAGATGTTTCTGTACATTTCTGAAGTCATTCTGCTGCTACAATCATCACATACATCATCAATAAAGCTGAGTGAGCTGGTTCCCATGACACTATTTCTGTGTTTCACAGATGAAAAGGTATGCTTTGGATTATCTGCAGTTCATTCCTTTCTCCCCATTTTCACCTTGTCATCACATTGTGGCAGAGGTTAAGCTTTGTCTCATCTATCCATAACGCTTTGGTCCATAACTCTACTGATTCATCTCTGTACATTTTAGCACATTGTAATCTCATCTTTCTATTTTTGGACCTGATGAGAGGTTTGCATCTTGCTGTGTAGCTTTTATAATACTGCTGTGGAAGTCTTTCTGTGAACAGAACAGATTGTAATAACACCCGTACACTGTTGGGGTTGTTGGCGACTTCAGAGACAGTTCTTTTAGAGTTTTTCTTCACAGCTCTGTTAACGTTTCATCAGCTGCAGTTGTTTTCCTTGGCCGACCTTGTCACTGCGAATTGCAGTTGTCCCAATACTTATGAAATGGGTTGATTGAATGCAAAAAGTACTATTATTCTAAAATGGCATAACATATAAGCACAGAAATACCCAGAAATAATTCTGTACTTTTGCCTCATATTCATTTTTTCATCTCAAATCTGAATTACTTGAGTATACACCAAAAAAAGCTATTTTGACTTCACTGTCCCAATTCTTATGGAGGGCACTGTATAAATATACTAATATATAATTTACACAGTGCATATTGTAGAGGGAAGCCTAGACACCTATGGCAAGGACTTTTAATTAAATAGTTTTGTGTCTAAGGATGGCAAAATGTAGACCTGATAAGTTGTGTAATTTATTAAAATTTCTATTGACCAAAGCCAACCTATTGTCAAATAACATGAAGTGTTCTATAGTTTTCATTCTATTGTAAACTGTAACCCTACAACCTGAAAACCTTTGTCTGAAATAAGACCATTAAAACAATCCTTCCCCAACAGTTATTCAAGACAGGGGTATTCCCCTGAGACAACTGCTAGTAATTTAGTGGCAATTTTATGTAATATTATTAAACCATTAATTAGAATTAAATTAGAGAACAATTTATGTGACAGTAAAAGCCTAGGGAATAGTCAGAATGGATAGGGAAAAAATAGGTCTCCCGTAACTTAATTGTGTTTCCTTACACAGACAACAGTTGCACTGAACCACCATGATCATATGATATGTAATTGTTTTAAATTTTCATTATTTTTCTATTGCTCTCTCTAGGTGAGGGGGTAACAGCTGCCTTAGTGGGAGAGTTTACGTATCTCGGTATCCTGTTCTCGAGTGATTGAACAGGGGAGTGTGAGATCGACAAGCGGATCGGGGCAGCTTCAGCTGTTTTGCAGGCACTGTACCGGTCTGTGGTGGTGAAGTGAGAGCTGAGTTTGAAGACAAAGCTCTTGGTTATGAGCTGTGGGTAATGACCGAAAGAATAAAATCATGGACACATGCGGCAGAAATGAGGTTTCTTCGCAGGGCTGCTGGGCTGACTCTCCATGACAGGGGGAGGAGCTCTGCAATCTGGGAGAACCTTAGAGTAGAGTCGCAGCTCCTCCAGATCGAGAGGAGCCAGTTGGGGTGGTTTGGGCATCTCATAAGGATGCCCCCAGTCGGCTTTCACTGGAGCTGTTCTGGGCATGTCCCACTGGGCGGAGACCCCCTGGCAGACCCAGGACACACTGGAGGGATTATATGTCTCGGCTGGCCTGGGAGCGCCTGGGGATCCCCCAGGAGGAGCTGGAATCTGTTGCTGGGGACAGGGAAGTGTGTGCACATCTACTCGGCCTGCTGTAACCGCGACCCTCACCAGGAAAAGTGGAGTGAAAATAGATGGATGGATTAATAACATTCAATTAAAGTGCAGGTGATAGGTATTTGAGAACTGGTTGATGGATAGAAAACAGAGAACTGATAAACCATAAATGCTATAACTGGTGGGAAATTTTTGGTGTGAAGTGGAGTACCACAGAGATCTACAGTATATTAGGACCACTGTTCTCCCTAACTTACATCAATGATCTATTATACCAATCATGTTTGCAGATAATACTAAAATAGGAGGATCTGCAAAAACTGTCAAAGCAGCTAAGAAAATTCAAAATGATTTATTTTTTTAAAAAGCCAATACTGCACAAACCTGGCAAATGACATATACTGTAAGTGAAATACAAACATAAATATATGGAAATGTATATATATAATATAAATATATGCCTTGTATATATGACATTTATAGATGACAGAGTTACATGCAGATAATATAAATAAACTATTAATGTAAAATGTGAAACACTGATCTTGACAAAACTGCCTATGAGAAAGATTTATTTATGATGACATTTATTTATTCTTCCAAAGTAGGCAATATGGTAAAATAAAAGGCTCACATAATGTCACGATATATAGTTTAACATGTAGAATTTAAATCAGGAGATATTATGTTAAACTTAAGACATTAATAAAACCTCAGGTGGGCTGTAGTGTGCTATGGTTAACGTTGCTGCCTTACAGCGCTGGGGCCCTGGATTCAGTTCTGGACTGGGGTGCTGTCTGCATGGAGTTTGTATGTTCTCCCCCTCTTGGCCTGAGTTTCATCCCTCAGTCCAAAAACATACATAGGTTCATTGGCTCCTCGAAAACTGGTCCTAGGTATGAGTGTGTATTTCTGTGGCTGTGTGTGCCATGCAATGGACTGGTGTCCTGTCCAGGGTGTATCCTGCCTTACTTGCCGGGTTAGGCTCCGGCTCCCGACCCTGAATTGGATGAAGCAGTGAGAAAATAGATGGATGGATTAAATATGTGTCAAATGAGAAGTTTTGGTATGAAACTGCCCACATCTCCCTGAGATTTTTATATTTTTTCTTTCCTTTATTGTGATTAATTTTGTGATTAATCAACAATATTAGTTTTCAATGATAATGAGAGTATTGCCTTTTCCTTCTTCAAATATACTGGAAAAATGCACTGGAAGTTTGTGCTTTCTTAGTTTACTCAATAGCCAGTTTATTCCTTTAAAAGAAAACTAAACTATAACTTGTAGCTGCTTAGGTTTTATCTCAGTCATATGTTTTAGTTTCAGTGCTTCACAAATACCAAGAAATCTGTAGAAATAAAAAATTAAGACATTCAAGGGCTTGATTACACATATAGCTGTACATAATCTTTTTTTGACTTTTTGAAAATAATTCTGACAGCAGTGCTTGACTTTAACATTCCTGTACTATATCCTGTGATATAAATCTCTCTTTATAAGTAAGTTATTAATTTTGACAGTCTGAGTCCCATGAAACTACATACAAAGCTTTATAAAAGTTAAATGATGTAGACTGTAGTAAGAACATAGTAAGGCACAATTAAATTTTTATGAAAGAATTGAAAATAGAGAGAGGTAAGGAAAAGAAAGGTTCAGATCTTGACAAAGCATTGTGTGGTTTGAGCCATAAGTAACTACAAAATGACTTGAGGTTTACCGTGGTAAACATTCACCAGGAAACAATAGATTAGGAAAGGGCGTTCTTACTATCCTTGCTGTTCTTTCAAGGAGCACAGTTTTGAAGGAGAAAAAATATTGCAAATGCTAGATTAATTAAATCTTATTTATTTGTTATTTGTTATAGCTTCACTAAACTGTCATGAATCTCTCACTAGATTGATTAAACTGCACTGTTTCATAGCAGCTCTCTCTTGTGTTCATTTTTGCTTTGAGAGCTCAATGGATCATGAAGTATGGATCTGAGGAACACAGATGAGAGATGATCCCTGTAATACACAATTGCAGGCTGAAATGGGTGACAGATCACAGTCCAGCCAATAAGCCTCAGAAATGCCAATGAGTGATGTTACCAATACTTTCTTCAGCACAATAACAGATAGCTGAAAGACCCATGATGCTCATGTTACTTCTAAATTATAAAAAGTAAAGGACTTTCACTGGCTTTGAGCCATTTCAAAGCTACAATGGAACAAGTAAAGGATTATTCCATGCTGAAAAGAGAAGAAAATAAACATAATGTTTCAGCTGTGGAGCCTTCTTCGGGTGGACCTTTACTTGTTCCTTTGCTGCCTACACATGCTGATGCAGCTATCTACCTGAATTACTTCATTTTAAAGCTATTCTGCTTAACACAAGAAGCCCAATTTCAGTATGTAACACTGCTTGCTGAATGTGTTTGAGCATTTAGTAGGTATACTGCCTATGCACTATTTTGATTGTTTGGATAGAACAGAGGGTAAAAATGAGAGTTTTACACTTTGCTAAAGCATGTTTTGTCTTTTGGTCCATTTCATTCATAGAAAAGCAAGGAAACTTTAAGGAAAAGAAAAGTATTATTTGATAGTATTAGATGATTGTTTGCATACAACCATCTTTTGAAAATAATAGCATTCTGAAGAAACTATAACATAAAGACAGAGTATCTCTTGTCAGCAATGTCAGACCCAGCAAATCTTTGGATCTTCACATTTGACGGTGATTTCTAATCCTTGCCTTCTTGGTTCACTCTGTACCTCTATTATTGAGACACCTTTCACATACAGTTAAAGAATTCAGAGTGTGGATTTGCATGTTTTTATAAATAATATTGTGACACAGCCCATCCACTTCATTCCACAGATTGCTTTGTATCAAAGATCTTAAGAGGGTGACCAAAACCACTATACAGTATTAGCAGTAGGTGCCAAAGAATTCACCATGTCCTCAGAGAATTTAAAATAAATGAATACTGTGGTCTGTTAGATAAAATACAAGTTCAAACTAAATAAATAACTGAAGAAGAAATAAAATAAATGAATAAGATCTGTCCCTGTGACTGAAGTCCTCCATTTGTGACCATTTCATTCAGATTCTAACCGCAAACTGACTCTGTCACTCAAGCACACTGGTAACAGGATTCTCACAGAGCTTCACATTCTGATTTTACATTTAAAACATTAAATTGATGCACACGAACACAACTACATACAATGATAACAAATCCCTTTTGGTAAAACAAAACAGAGCCATTACATGGTGTTTGTTCTGTTCACAAAGGGAGCATTTTAAGAAAGGCTTTTAATAAAAAGCCAGTTTAACATACTGCATGATGCATTTTATTTTGAGACGGTTATTAATATTCCTTATAAATTAGTATTTTGCATACATTTTTAAATAGATGGCACGGTGGTGCAGTGGTTGGCATTGTTGCCTTGCAGAGCTAGGGCCCTAAGTTCAATTCTGGACCTGGGGTGCCATCTGTGTGGAGTTTGTATGTTCTCCCTGTGTTCTTGTGGGTTTTCCTCTGGTTTCTTCCCACAGTCCAAAACATTCTGACAGACCCATTGTTTTCTGGGAAAACTGGCCCTGGTATGAGTGTGTGTCTGTGTATGCCCTGCGATGGACTTAGCGTCCCATCCAAGGTGTACCCTGCCTTGTACCAGTTGTTTGCCAAGATAGGCTCCAGCTCACCCGCAACCCTGAATTGGAAGAAGTGGTCAGAAAATGGATGGATAAATTATTAATGTTGAGTCTTTCTCAGCGGAATTTAACAATGATATGTGCATACAGCTAATTTACTAATGTACAATGTCTACATGCTGCTAACAATAGTAACTTAAGAAGTATGTTGGAACCAATAAGAAGGACTATGACAAATGTGTTTTTCTATCATATCCCTGCTAACAGACTGATGTAGCCTCTGTTTCACTATACAACAAATGGACACATCAATTAAATTAGAACAGACAAGAGCCCTTTAAGCTACTTGGTACAATTTACTTTGAGTTAATAGTCTTTTTCTTCAGGAGATTTGATCAGTATGGTGAGTTGTCTCCCCGCCTAAATAGCAGTACAGCAGTTGTCAGATTTTATCAAACAGATCTTCTTACAGCCAAAGCCTTTCTTCTGGCACCCACAGAAGAAGGGGGAAAAGCACACAGGATTCAAATAAAAAATCAACACATTTGGTTATTGAAGGCTACAAAATTGAAATCTACCAATTACTATGACATGTCATGTACAGTCAGGCAAAGTAAATTGGGGAGGACAGAATTGGAAATCATTGGAAGAGCTCTTTTCCTAGTCCCAGACACATGCTTGACACATGAAGAGAAAGTGTAAATGACCTAAGTGTTTTGCATTGTGCAACTCTTTTCACTCTGTGTTTTTATTTCTTCATGCAGAAACACCACTCTATGGCAATCTTCTAATGAAAATGAAGCCCGATTGTTTTAAGGTATCTGTTAGTCCTGAAAGCTCTGCATTTTAAATGACAAAGAACAGCCTTTTAATTTTATGGATGTTTAGAGAGGAATATATGATGTAGAACACAATGTGTCAATTAGATGTAATTGATGATGTATTAGCTACTACAATTAATAATAATGAATAATTCCTTACACTTATATAGTGCTTTTCTGGACACTCCACTCACACCAGCTTACAGGTAATGGGGACTCCCCTCCATCACCAATGTGTAGCCCCACCTGGATGTTGTGACGGCAGCCATAGTGCGCCAGTAGACACACCAGCTATCAGTGGAGAGGAGAACAGAGTGATGAGGCCAATTCATAGATGGGGATTATTAGGAGGCCAAGATTGGAAATTTGGCTAGGACACCAGGGTTACACCCCTACTCTTTTCGAGAAACGCCCTTGGACTTTTAATGACCACAGAGAGTCGGGACCTCAGTTTTACATCTCATCCAAAGATTTTTACTATCTTACCCCCCTCCCACTATACTGGGGCATTAGGACCCACACAGACCGCAGGGCTTTACTGGCCCAACTAACACCTCTTCCAGCAACAACCTTAGCAACCTGTATCAGCATGCATAAGCATGAAGAAGACTAAAGAAGGCTCCACAGCCAAAATGTTGTACCCCTTTTCTTTTCCTTTCAGCATGGGATAAACCTTTACCTGTTCCACGATGTTGAATACTCGTGTATCATTTCCAAATGCTTTGAAGTGTTGTGATCAAGTTTTTAAAGTTTTTGTTATGAGGTAACTTAAAGCTTGTTGCATGACAAGCTTGGTTTCTTCTTATGTCACAGTAGTGATCCCAAAATGCAGGAACTGCATTTGAATACACTACCCACTGCAGCAGTTTTAAGGGTGTTAAGGCTCTTTCCTCACAACAAGTTTTTTGTATCTCCCAGAGCTACCAGTGCAACTATAGACCAGCCAACACAGTTATCCGTCATAAATGAAATTTAATTCCTAAGAGTTATGTACTTGTTTTGAGTATCTAATGTAGAAGTCATAAATGAATTATATACTGAACGTATGTCCTCTTGATACTGTATATGTAACTTTTTGTAACTGAATGAATATATATATATTTTGTATTCTGATAACCCTCACGACATGATCTGTTAGGTTTACATGCACATTCTATGTATTAATAAATGTATCCTCGTGTATTAGTACCTGTGTGTGTGCGTTGTTTGAGTTATATCGCATGGTTGGATTCTAAGGCCATTAAAAGAATCAATTTTGTGATTTACAGTACTGCTACAATTAATAATTGTCCCAGTAAATGCCCAAACCCTACAGAACTGGTGCCTTCAGAGAGCACACTACACCTCTAACAACTACAGCCTATCATTATCTATTCAAATAAAACATACAAGAGAAACAAAGTGTCCACAAGGGACACAAACACCCTCCCAAAATCAAATGGGCTCCAGGGGAAATATCCTTCAGCATTTTTATCCAAAAAGAGTTCCAGTGGGAAACTTGGTGTGCCTCCTTCCGTCAAACTAAAGAAAGGTTAAAACTCTGTCTAGTCCGTCAGTGGCCAGAGTGTTCTCCAATCGGCAGGCCCGAACAATATGTCCCATTATGCTCCCCCTACTCTGTTTTATCTGCAACCAATACAGGGCAAGGGGAAGAAGATGATGCTTGTACCTTCATATGCTTCTCTCTGTACAGTCCCGTGTCATCCCCTATAGAGTCCTGTCCTGAGTCCAGTGCTGCAATCTGTGTCCTGAGTCCTACTCTTACTGTTCTTCCTTGCCGGAGCTCAGGTCTCTAAAGGAGGGGTGGAACTGTCCTTCAGAATCTAAGAGTGGCGTGGAAGGTGATCATGGGTTGGTTCAGGCACAACTAATGAGTGGGGTCTAATTAACAAAATGTATGCAGATGTCTATTCTTCTTCTATTCTGGAGCTTCCTCTTGGTCTCAGGTCCCATAAAATCTTTTGCAATCACTCATGTCACTTCAGGACTGTGCAGTAATTAAAGGGCGTCTGTACACACAGTGTGTCATTCAATCTTTGTCGATTGCCAACTGTCCTAGTGCTTTCACCAGGAAAGCCAAACCAAGATGTATTAATAATTGCTGAAAGGGGCACAAAAGCACTAGTTGAGCTTTGAGTAAACTGCTGATGCTAATAACGTTTATTTTGCCTCCTAAATTAAAAATAGGGAAAAATAGAGTCTAAGGTATCTAAGACTAGCAGGGCATCACAGAATTAAAGACAATTTTGAAGTAATAAAATGGTCAGGACTTATTTTCCTCTCTATATAGTCTTACAGTGTAATCTGTATGACTACTGTAGATGTTTCATTGGGCCCAACGATTTGTCTCTTACCTTAGAAATGCTAGTGTACACAACTTTTTAAAATTAAAATCTAAAGTAAATCCTGTTTTTGGAAAAATGTTTGTCAGATAAAATATATGGTGTTTGTGCATGAAAAACTTTTCTTTTTTAAAAAACAAAACTTACATGTTTTTTTCCTACTTTACTTAAAATTAAAATAATATGAGCAATGCACTAGCCATACTTTTTGTATAACTCCTCTTGTTGCCAAGGCGAAAACCTCAATCTTCTGTTCGTTTACTTTTATTCAGCTCACTCCAATTCATTTCCTTCCTGTAACTGTGTAAGGCACTGCAATGACACTTCCTCATTTTCAGAGATGACCAAGGGAATAAGGAAAAGCAATTGGAAACTCACTGTTTTGTGAATCACTCAAAGTATGAGGGAACTTAAGAATGTAAGAGTTTTTTTTTACTAAATTAAATTAACCTCTAGAGGCATTTAGCCAGGACATTGTCAGCAAGCCAATTTGATTGCAAAGCAATGGCCTCTCAGCACAGACTGATCCACTGATTTCCTGGAGTACATTACCTGGAAACAACTAGACAAAATGTAGCAATGGGAAGAAAATGTATATGTGGATTCATTTGAAATATTAATGACGAAGAAGACTGCTCAGCCTACCCGTTTATCTTTTTCTGAATAACAGAGTGATCTGTGACTTCTTGAGGGATCTTTGGTAAGTATCCTGTAAAACATAATGGCAGGCGAACAAATTCTATTCCCTGTCCCCCTGCCACTGGAGGTGTCATTCTTTTTCTGTTCAATTGCCATATTGCTGTTAGGTTTTTCCTAACCACAGTTATCCTAGTGATCCATAAGAACTTTATGTTTTTTGCTCTAAAATCCTCTAAAACGTAAATGTCCTGGAGCAGAGGAGGGGCAACTCAAATTATGTTCAGGACCTCTCATGTGGCCCTGAAGCACACCCCTTACCATTCATGTAATCAGCCTTCATAGCCTTCTGGTGGGAACCAGCTGTTGGTCCTTAACATCCAAATCCCTCATAGCTGAGCTGTTTAAATTCCTGTAATAGCATGAGATAATAATAATAATAATAATAATAATAATAATAATAATAATAATAATAATAATAACCACTTGTATTTTGCTCTGAAAATAATACCTCTGTTTAATTTTGCACATAGCTGCTATCTTAATGCTGGTTAATAATATTGCTGTTACTCTGTTCCTGTATCCAAGAATTATGATGTAATTTGTCATGTCAGTTTCTATGTCAATGTTATGTCATGTGTTATGTTATTTGTAATGTGAGGAAAACACACAAGTAAGCATTTAATTTTACTCAGGTACCTAAGACAATAAACTTGAACTTGTAACATCCCTACTGTTTACAAGAATCACCCTGGGATTTTTAAAGACTGTATAGAGTCAGGACCTCAGTTTTATGTCTCATCCAAAGGATGGTTCTTTATTTACAGCATAATTTCCCCCATCACTATTCAGGGGCACACAGACTGCAGGGATAGTGCTCCCCTACTGGTCCCACTAACACCTCTTCCAGCAGCAACATTTGCTTTCCCAGGATTTCTCCTATCCAGGTACTGGCCAGACTCACACCTGCTGAGCTTCAGTGGGCTGTGAGCCAGTTGTGAATTGCAGGGTAATATAGTTGCAGGGGGATATAAAAAAACTCCATTGTTTTATAATTATTATTCTAAGCAAGTTCCTGAGGCAACAAAATAAATACAGGTGCTTTGTCTACATACTTTTTTAAAAATAAGTAAGGGATATACTCATGCATTTTCAGTTGTGACATATTTCAAGTTCAAGTTCAAGTTTATTGTCATTATACCTATATACAGGTATATGGTATAACGAAATGCTATTTAGCTAGCTCTCAGACGATAAGTAGTACAAAACAACAACAATACAATTGTATAATAAAAGAAAGACAGACAATGTGCAAAACAACAAAAAGGTAACAGGTAATGTGCAAAAACAACATCAGGTGTGCAAAAACATGCATCAACAGAATGAAATAAAGGGATAGAAATTATGGGGAGTGAGCTTCTTGACATGTGAGGTAGAGGTAGATTTCAATGTGTGTTTGAGTTTTTGGTAAGAGAGAAGGCACTGTGAGGTTCAGATCGTGGGTGAGAGAGGCTGGGAGTTTAATAGTTTGATAGTGCGGGGGTAAAAACTGTCTCTGATTCTGGTAGTCTGGGCCCGAATGCTTGGGTACCGTTTTCCAGATGGTAGAGGGTCATATAGTCTGTAGCTGGGGTGTGTGGGGTCTTTGATGATGCTTAGAGCTTTCCTCAAGCACTGTCTGTCATAAATGTCCTGTATAGATGGGAGGGCAACCCCAATGATGAACTGGGCAGTCTTCACCACCCGCTTTAGGGCTTTGCGGCAAGCAATACTGCAGTTGCCATACCACACTGTGATGCAACCTGTCAGTGTGCTTTCTGTAGTGCATCTGTTAGTGAGGATCTGGGGACATATCTTAGCCTTCTTCAATGGTCTTAGGAAGTACAGGCGCTGTTGCACTTTCTTGATCAGACAGGTGGCGCTGAGAGACCATGTGAGGTCCCCAGTGATATGGACGGCAAGGAATTTGAAGTTACTTAGGGGTAGGGGTAGGATAGGGGTATGTCTGTTTTGCAGTTTCCTGAAATTAATGATCAGCTTCTTGGTTTTGCTGATGTTGAGGGTGAGGTTGTTGTCTTCACACCACATTGTAAGGAGATTGACCTCCTCCCTGTAGGCCCTCTCATCATTGTCTCTCATCAGACCTACAACTTAAAGGACACATTTCAGATTGCTTGATAAGTATGCCTGACACACCTGCAACTTCCTACTCCTTATACACACCCTGTTATCATTATTGTAAAGCAATAACAGTGCAATATCACCTTGTTTATTACTTTATAGATATTACAAGTCTTTATAAATAAAATGTGCTTCCCTGTTTGTGTTACACTATTCCAAGAGCATTCCAGTGGTAATATAAGTACACTGAAACAGGTGAACAGATTGATACTTTTATTGGACAATCTACTTGCTACATGATAGCACATTGTAATACATTTATCTGGGCCTACTGTACAGTTACAGTACGGTATGTCCCTACAGATTATTCTCAACAGTATTTCTTTTTAATTGTCACACATGAGACATACTGAACTGAGGAAAAATGTGATCAATAATTTAAAAAATCAGTTATACGTCGAATCATTGCCTGCAGTGAGCACTTGTGTCTGCTGCTCACCGATCTGTGTGCGAGTCTGAGAGATAAGTGTGTGAGGGAATTGAGGTGTGTGCATTCATGTGTCTGCATTTGTGTGTGGTGAGGATGTGTGTGTGGATGTATGTGACATTGTGAATGTGAGGAGATGTGTGTCTGCCAGAGAAAAATCTGAAGTAATTTCCATCTCTGTTCCCCAGATCACTTCAAGGTCAAATACACCATCCAGGTCTGCAGAAGAGATTGTGGTTTTGTTATTTGCCATTAAGCTTTTACAACACTGAACTTCCAGTTCTCTTCACAGATCTCTTCTGTTAGTTTTGTGGGGAGCTTTTTGTCTCTAGTCTGCAAAATACCAGTCCTCAAGCATGTGAATTGCACAACAGATTGACAGGGTCTTTAGAACCCGATTTAAATACAGATTTTAATTTTAGATGATAATATAGTAAAGGTAAAAGGTAGTTTTTACCCTTACTATGTAGTTTTACCCTTACTACTGTACAGTATGTCGAGTTGCTGTTTATGTCCCACAACTGTGCCAGGAAGAGCTGCATAACTCGGTAACATCAGCCACTTTTCTCCCATTGTTGTGTTTCGAAATCTGTTTTACTGTTGAGTTAGGTTGTTTCTTATAGAGAGTGATGAGCTTCTTCTTGTAAGAGAGCTTTTATATAGAGTGTTGGACTGAAAAGGGATATTGCAAAGTATCGGTACTCCCCGAACCGTCACCCAAGCAATAATGTTATCCATTTACCCGTGAATAGAGTTATCTATTTATTAGGCTAACATGACAGCCACCGCTCAGTGGGCAATGCAAAGTTTTGTAGAGCACTTTGTCACCACTTCGCCAATGCCGACGGCAGTCTCGCGATACTCCCTGTAAATTCTTGTTTTCCGGTCTCGACCTTTAGTCACTATCTTGCAACAAGTTAGTCTGCTGAGGAGTGAAGAAAGGAGCGAAAGTTTTCAGGTCACAAAGCTCTTTTATTTTTTCATGCAGATAATAATGGCATATAATAGAACATTTTATTATAAAGCTCCTAATTTCAATATAACGTTCTTTAAAATAATAATAAATAAATTACTGTGATCGTTTACGTGTTTCCAGATTTATAAAGAAACTTCAGACTGTCCAAACTTCACGTTCTCCCGCCATGTAGTGAGCCATCTGACTGCAGCATTGTAGGTTGATTAAGGGTACTGTATTTGATCAGCGTTTAATTATAATCTGCGGAATTTTCTGAAGACAACTCTTAACTGTTTCTTTCATCGGGTAAAAAGTACAATAAATTATAATTGCCGTGTTTTCGTTAAATCACGAATGACGTTTTTCAGCCCAAAAAGAATATACAGTACTAGTATCGGTATATAATGTACAGTACGCTTTCTCGAGTGTTACTGTGGATTTTTATAATAAATATGCAAGTTCTTTGTTTCATAAATAGTCGTAAACATACTGTTTAAAATCCGCTAAAACATTAGAAACAGAAGCAATACCCAGCATAAGCACTTGTAGAGCACAAGTGATATTCCTGAATTTAAACATACGTTCTATTTAATTTTACCTTGCTTTATAATTTGTGCGTTTTTCCGTTATTATGTTTTTTTTTATTTTACAGACAAAATCCTCCTTTACGGGATTTTGTGTTTAAAGTCCTTACACCGAGGATTTACTTTATGACTTTTAAAAGTATTGGCAGCCCTTGGAGAGTACAGTTGATTTTGCTAGTTAAAAATCAGTTCAGTCCTTGTTAAAAAAAACAGCCCATAGTTCATTGCAAACTGGAGAGAAAGTAAACACGCTCGCCGTCGGTTGCTAAAAATATAAAGAGAAAAAAACAACCCCATAGTATCATTTTGAAAAAATAATGGAAAGCCACACAAACATACAAGTAACATTTCTGCACGATTTAGAGTTTATTTGCCATTTAATGACCATTTAAAGCAATGTGTTTACATTACTCGTGTAGAGGGGTGTTAATCCAGCCTTAGCATTTATAGCACTTCCTATTACTGCTTATCCAATTCGGAGAAATGGTAGCCCAGAACCTATCTGATGAAGCATTGGCTGCAAGGTGCACAAATATGCATACACTCACACCAGGGCCGATTAACAGAAGCCGGTTAATAACTAAATCACGTTTAAAACATAAGCATGGTATATACTATATTTACATACAAATACTATGTAAGCATTAGTTTCTTTTTGTAAAAATAAGCAGATAAAACAGGATTTAACAAATTTGACTCAGACTTTAAACCAGATACATTAAATTACATTTTTAAGTTATGCGCAAGCTGCATGACTGATTAGGAATCATCACCTAATCGGAGATCACAGAAAAAGGGGTAGACTGATATAAGAATATATCTAAAATATATATTATTATTAACCTCCCAAATTCTTTTTTTTTAAAACTATTTACAAATTAGAAGTTAGATTACAAAGATTCCGGGAATCGAGAAAATATTAGATTAAATTCATCCTTTGATTCAGTTTATAGCAAAAACTTATCATAAATTAAACATTAAGAATGTGTTGGGTCAATGAACTCATTTGATGGGAGATGGATTAAAAGTAGGAGAAATTAAAGTTCCAAATGGGAAAATAAGATACAAGCAGAATCACTTTCTAATGCTTGGAATAATATTTTTAGGAATACCTTTGAAACAAAAGTGATTTGTTTGGAGGGAATATGCAAATTCAGATAATATTCTTTTTAAAATACCCATAATACAAACTACATATACTGTAATAGAACAAACAAAACGCTTGCTGAAAGAATTGTGGTGAGAATAAAGCTTATTACATACATATTTTATATGTGTACTATTTTGAAAGCATTCTGGGATGTATTAAAGTCATGGAATTTATTTATGTTAACTCTATTTATGTCCAAAGAACTTTCTTCTCAGTGCTCCAAGGGTGTTGTTTTCTGAAATAGACAAGTACCTCTTTAGAATATTTAGGATAACTGATTTAAAGCAGATAAGATTATGGCTTAAACCAGAAGCATCTCAAATCAGTAAATGGACTGAAACAATTAATGAAGTGGGATGGATAACTCATAGAATAAAGATTCAGAATAAGCTTTTTGACAATAGATGGGAGAAAATAAGAAGGATTAATATTATGGGAAGTGATATTACAGATCCTGCCATTCAGAATGCATGCCAGATAATGTAGCAATTTGCAGCATGCCCTGGCGCAATGTGACATTTTTTTTAAATCTGTTTTTGGACTGCACTGTTTTGTACAACCGTCAGGTGGCGCAGTGAATGATTAACATGGTATATGGAAATATTCATACTGTCACCAAAATGCCTGGTTTCGTATTCCGGTCGATGCTGAGCCTCTTGAGACAATTATAGAATGTAAGTTCTATACTGTTTAGACTATTAATTTCAAATTGTTTACTATAGTGTGTTTAATATTACATTAATTAAAAAGTAGGTCTATTTTATAAAAACAAAAATACTCAGTTGGATATATAAAAGCACCGTATAAAAGTATAATAGTTTATTATTATACTTTAGCTTGTTGTGAACAAGATTGAGGAAATCTGCATTTAGTCTTAATGCAAATTCCAGCAATGAGTAATCAGGAAACAATTTAACTTAACAACTAAAGGTAAATTTTGGTAGCAGAAAATAAAAACAGAAGTTTAATATATACCAAATGTACACACAGTAGATGGCAGTGGTAGCTAAATATAAGTTCACAACAGTATCCCACTTTCTTCATAAATATTGTATGCATCAAAGTCTTTAACTTGGTAACTTACCATGAGTATTTTGGAAAAGTTTTAACATGCTTGTTCTTACATTATAAAGTTTATATACTGTACTTCATAAATAGCTATAATGTTTTATCATTTTCTAAGAATGTGTAGTAAGAACACTATACTTGTTGTTATTGTATTATACTGATTTAATAACATTTTATAGGGAATATTAATGTGGAATCATATAACTAAGCAGCTAAAAATATCACTTGTGGATATTTTGAGAACATTTTTACATGTTCGCTCAAATCCAGGAGAGACCATCCCTTTGGTTCTTTTACATAGCCAGATATATAACAAATAGTTTATTATTATAGCTTGTGGTGAATACGATGTGCCTCTTTCAGGTTTACGTCTGGATTGTGAAAATCTATATTTTGTCTTAATGCAAATTTCAGGAATGAGTAATCATGAAGCAATGTAACTTTACATTTTAATTATAAAAATATATTTCACACATATTGTACTATAGTAGCTTTAAAACCATACAGTACCATACTGTATTTACTGTGTATAACTGGTACATTTTATACATTGACAGTATTCATGTTTGTTAACTCATTAATGTTTTTAATCTATTAATATTTCATCATTTAATATGTTGTGATATAAAAATAATACAAAATATAAATGAAGCATACGTGTAATTTACAGTTTTATTTTTAGAGAAGGAGTCTTGTTAAAAATAAAACTTGTACCCTGAGTTAGAACTGAAAATGGGCCTTCTGGGTAAAAGGGAAGGACAGCTTGGTAAAGGGACATGTCAAAATGTTTCCAAAATAATCACAAATGAATGAGTCAAAGAAATTGTTGCAGAGATGCAGCTGTTTACAAAGAAAGCGGAATAGGTACTACTACCAGTTATGTCAATATGATATTTAGATCCATAAATTAATATCATTATTCATTATTTTAGTTGCATGATTCCATATTAATATTCCCTGTTAAGCGGATTCTAAAAAGTACATGTTTTTTACCGCTATGTCAACAGGTTAAAACATTATAGCTTTCAATAAAGTATATAAACTTAATATAGTCAGAATGAGCATGTCAAAGCTTTTCCAAAAAACCACAGTAAGTGATCGAGTTAAAGACTTAGATGCATAAAATGTTTATGAAGATGGTGGAATACTTTTGTTGTTTTTTTTAGCTAGCACTACATAAACAGTATGTATTTTTATATTCCTAGATTAATATAATTTATGACATTCAGAGACATTATGCTCCTGCTATGTTTGTGCTCAGCTACCAGAATTTCCATTTAATTGTAAAATTCCATATTAATATTCCGTATTAAGCAGATTTAAGCATTCACAGTAGAGAGATTAAATTAAGCAATCGTTTCACTTACATCTAACACTTTACAAGTGCCACCTATCGATCATCTTTGCCCAGTGAATTACATAATGCGCTGCACCGCATGACTTTTACTGTATTTGGAAGAAATACTGCGTGTTCTGAGTGGCTGCATCTGTATGTGAAATAATGAAGGACAAAGGTAATAATTGTTCAATTTATGAATGTAATATGTATTTAACTATTAAATTATAATGTATATTCTTATTCCAATAAATATGAAATTATATATTAATTTAATACTGTAATATTAATGAAATTACTCTATGTCTGTTTTTTTCAGATATATTAATTACATATTTAAACTATTTATAAATCTTTATTGGCTTTATTATTATTTGATAATTGTGGCAAATTTTGGATGGCAATAAAAACAAATATAAAAAAACTTAAGCATGACAAAAAAATCTCTTCAGAGCTTGGGGGAACAGAAAAATATTCATATAAAATTAAAAAATCTGTTTGCCTTTACTAGGGCTCTGAAGACGCAGAGGGAGATGGCTGCACTCAGTGGTAAAGTCCAGACGGTGCTAGGCCTTGTTGAGCCCACCGAACTGGGCCTCACCTTGACTCACGAGCATCTAACCATGACCTTTGAGTGCTGCTTCAGCCCTCCCCCGCCTGGGCAGGAACACCTTGTGGAAGCGCCCATTGAGATGAAGAACCTCTTCTGGCTAAAACAGAATGCCTACAGCAACAAAGAGAACCTGCTGCTCAACCAGGAGACTGAAGCAGTGAAGGAGGAGCTCCTGCTGTTCAAGAGAGCTGGTGGTGGTACCATAGTAGAAAACACTACCACTGGGATCAACCGGGACTTGAAGACGCTGAAGAGGCTCTCACAAGAGACTGGTGTGCACGTGGTGGCCGGAGCTGGCTTCTATGTGGGTGACACCCACTCCATTGAAACTCAGAAAATGTCTGTGGAGCAGGTACAGTGAGTGAATCGATTCTCATTGCAAGCTGTGAGCTCCGTGAAGTTGCCCCCCCACAAACTACACAAATGATGAAACCTACCGCATTCATTAGTGCGGCGTTTGTGCCAGTTTGTGCCAATGAAAATAGGATTTGTTCTGCTTCTCTGGCAACTTTGACCTCCAGTAACCCCATCTGTTAAGTTCAAACATTCTATTACTGGTGCGAGATTAACAATGTCTGCAATTTTGTTTCTCTGTTTTCCCGGTCAGGGAGGGCGGTGGTTGATTTTGCATTTAATAACAGTATCTTCTGTATTTGTGCGGAAACAATAAAATTAAATGTCTCCAATATCATACCCTAATCAGAAAATTTGTGTTAGCCTTATAAGGTGAACATTAGCAAACAATTGCATGTTCTTAAAAAAGGCTTTAACTAGACTTTAACTGTCTTAGTACTTCATACCTGTTCTTTTTTAAACCTGAAGACATGATCACTTTCTCATTGTGTCCTTCTTAAATAAATCAAGGGACATTTAAAGATTCAACCTTTCATGCCAGGATTTCTTTTTAAGGGCCACTTAGTAGTTGACCCAGGTAGTTCATAACACAGCTGCAAAAGAACATTGGAAACTAACATCTCAGACATGCAGACTGAGACTTAAATATTGGAAAAATATATTTTATTTTCAGATAATACTTTTTTAAGATAATGTTTATTTTCAGAGAATATTTTCAGATAAAATAACTGAACATATACTGTATCTAAGGTCTTAAAAATCAGTAATATCCATGTCTTTCTGTTTACAGTGTTCTTGCATGCAAACATAGGTTGCAGTCTTTTTGTGTACTCCTGATCAATCCTTGGTGTAGAATACAGCGTGAGGACGCACCTTGAAGTCTGAAGACACAAATATGACTGCCTTTGTTAAGTTGTCATATATCTCCCAGCTGAAATCTGAAATTTTCAGTGATTGTGCTGTTTGTTCCCCCCCCCAACAAACGGCACAATCACTGAAAACCCATCGCATTCATAAGTGCACCATTAGTGCTGGTTTGTGCCATTGAAAGTAGTGTTTGTGCTGCTTTCGTTACCGAGAAAATGTAGCTTGTGTTTTTTGGATAATCACATGACTGTCTACAAGCAAGTTTACAGGTAGCAAAACACTCGAATGCGGTACAGAGAGAACATGGAACACAAATAGTGACGAAGGTCAGGAATTAATCCAGGCCCCAGCACTGTGAGGCAGCAGTGCTAACCAGTGTAGTGCTGTGTATTGGAATACCAAAGTAGTGTGATAATGAAAAAGCTTGCTGCCAGTTCTATTTTGTTATTGCCATACATCATTGGTAATGAAGAAACCATCATGTTTTTTTTATTTTGTTTCCCAAGCTCACAGATATTATTGTAAGTGAAGTACTCCATGGAGCAGATGGCACAGATGTCAGGTGTGGGGTGATAGGAGAGATTGGCGTCTCCTGGCCCATCATGGAGAGCGAGAAGAAGGTCCTTCAGGCCACTGCCCATGCTCAGGCCCAGTTGGGCTGCCCTGTGATCATTCATCCAGGCCGAAACCCCACTGCTCCAGCCCAGATTGTGCGCATTCTTCAGGAGGCAGGGGGAGACATCCCCAAGACAGTTATGTCCCATCTTGATAGGTATGTGTCACATGTTTTTAATTAGAATTGTTTGTCTCATTTTATATTTATCTCCCTTCCATCCATCACTTCTAGAGACCTGTGCCATTTTAAGCTAACTCTGTTAATTATGTACTCTGCAGAATATAATTAGTATGTATCACAGCAATGTCTTTAAACCCTGCTTTTATTTAAAAGCATTGCCCTTTTCCCGTTTTTATGACCTTTCATGATTAAAGAATGGGTGATGGATGGGGATGATTTTCATAAGTTTAATGTCAGTTCTCCTTCCCTTTCTGAATGATTTTGTTGCCTTTGATTAACTATTTGTGGATGTTTCATCTTCACAAATGCAACAAAGTCATGGATTTTAAATGATTTGATTGTTCAGCTGTGTCCATATTTAACCTGACGTGGGTACAAGCAGAGATCATAGTCCTTCATAAGTTATTTTTAAGTAAGTTATTTATAAGTATTTGCATATTTTTATTACTTTTTTTTATAATTAGGACAATATTTGACAAGGGTGATCTGCTGGAGTTTGCCAGTCTTGGGAGTTACTTGGAGTATGACCTTTTCGGTACTGAAATGCTGAATTATCCATTTAATCCTGATGTGGATATGCCAAGTGACAATGACAGAATCAAGAGGTGAGTAATCCCTGTGCCCAGCCATATCTCAGATGAATGATTTCAATTTATTTTGTTTTTTTTGCATTATGCGACTCTGTTAACAGCCAGAGATTGTACTAGGGTTTTTGTCATTAATGTTATTTTTTATGGGTCTTGCTGTATGAAATATACACCTACAGAAAACCATCATTACTTTGGCCACTTTAAACATGTCAGAATAAATTAAAGCTACTGTACCTCCAGGGTAGTTATACTCAGCACAGCCTTTCTGTTGTTCTGTCTGAAAACAGTTTACTAACATTTTAGATGTATACATTTAAGCTGTAATTGTTTATAATAATAATTATAATTGCTTACACTTATATAGCGCTTTTCTGGACACTCCACTCAAAGCACTTTACAGGTAAATGGTGACTCCCCTCCACCACCAATGTGCAGCATCCACCTGGATGATGCGATTGCAGCCATAGTGCGCCAGTGCACTCACCGCACATCAGCTATCAGTGGGGAGGAGATTGCTCTTCCCTTCTGTGATATCAACCTGACATTTCATTTCATTTTCAGTAGGTGGGAGTTCTGAATCCTACCAAGAGGGGTGCATTTGCAGGTATAATGACAATCAAGAGCATCGAAATCCCTATTTCAGAATTTTAAGTCCTGGATGCTTTGGACATGTAAACTAGCAAAGACCTAAAGACCTGTACACTAGAACAATAACACAGGATGTAAAAAACAGGTTTTCGGCAACCTTACAGGAGTAATTGAGAGAAATTATTGCACAAAAGGTTTTAAATAACAAAAATGTTTTTCATCCTCAGATTTTTACCTTTGAACTTGTAAAACTACTTTCACACCACCGTGAGCAAATCCTTGCCATCTGTATTTTATTTAGAAGAACAGAAATAAAATAGAGTTTAAAGCAAAGAAACCAAAACGTAGCCTTGCAGAATTTTGAAAGACATGAAATTTCTTCTTATATGCTGGTGTATATACTGTATGGTGTGTATACTGATGTAATAATATGCCTGTGTTATATAACATTCCAATATAAAAAGGAAATGAGAATTACCACTAAAATGTTTATTATTATAAACATTAGGAGACTTTCTTTGTGTGAATGCCAAGTTATGGGATTGTCAGTACAATGCACACAGAACAAAGTCATAGACTTAAAATTGAAGATTGGCAAACCCTGCCCTCCTGCAGACTCTGCATTCTGTGAGTGGAGATTTTAATATGTGGTTGCTTCCCTTTCCATAAGAATTTTGAAATTCTAGAACGTCTTTCCCAAAAGCCTAGAAATGTTCTTCATGTTAGCATCTATCTGTTTAAAACTGTTAATAAAACCTGTGATGGAATGTAAAGAAGAGTAAGGCTGACCACACAGTCAAAGGTTAGCCAGCCATCTCCACTTCAAAATGTAATGGTAGTAATGTAAAGTTAGAAAAATTAGTCACAATGTCAAAATCATAGCAAACAGTAAACGAGAGTGGGATTAAAAGGTTGTCTCAGAACCAATATATCATCTGCATAGAATGTGGAGCATTATTAACAGTAACAGGTGTAGACGTAGTAGAGGAAACGTGAACCTAATCCCACTGCAATAGCAGCTGTTCCTCAGCATTATTTATATTTTGGTCTGAGCTGTCTGAGATTGGAGACAATCTTGCAGAGAAACTGTAGGCATTCACAACACCTTGCCAAATTGAAATCTGCTGCAGCTGATTTTATTTCCACTTCTCTTTAAATAACTAAAGACCTCAAGATCATCCATATGTATAGTATCATTTCAAGCTGAAGAAGGACCTAACAGTGGCCAGAGAATAAGTACAATTCAGGAGGTTTTTTTCATGTCCTGAAATGCCTCCTTTAGGTCAGACATGGATATAGGCGTTTCCAACAGCAGTAGGAACCTGAAGTTAAAACAGTGTTGCTGCAACAAAACATTTCCCCTGTAAATACTTCACATATGTGACATGATCAGCATTCATCAGAGACATACAAAAAAACATTCACATTCAAAATTGCATTCAGAAAACAAATTAAATAAATATAATTTGAATGAATTACACAGGGCTTTAAAATAACATCTATCTATCATTTTACCTTCTTGCTAAATAACTGTTACAAAGTATTTTTCCTTTCATTCTTTTAACTGTTTAAATAAGCTGTAGCTTCAGGGCCTTCCTTTTTAAACATATCCCATTGGTTAGTAGGTTTCATGGTATCAAATGTGGTACTGTTTGGTTTGGAAATAGTACTTATCTGGGACACCTTAATATGTAGTTCTTGTATGTTGCAAGCATTATATGGGAATGGATATGCTGTAAATATAAGTGGAAACCTTTTGATTTGAATCTTGAATCTAAATGTTTTCTCAGACAGGGATTATTAAACATACAAGCACAGACAACATGAGAACAGGCCAGTTTTCTTGACTGTGTGGATTAATAATATTATTTGCTCTGAATTAATGGAATACAGAATAAATAAGATCTTAAATACACTTTCATTTTAACAACAATGGCAATTCTTAAAGAGGTCAAATTACAATGAAGAGTATTACTCAGTGGTGAATATAATATTGAATATTAAAGGACTGAAAATTAAAAATGTGTTTTTCTAAGTTGTTTCAGAAATTAGTAAATTAACAATTACTTTAGAAATACAGTATAATTTTCTAAAGTTATAAACTATTTTCATTTTTTTTTCATTTTCATTTTTAGATGACAAATAAACTATAAGAGGAGTAATAAACTATAAACTACATTTTTAAAACACTTAATAGTTCTGCCCCAGAGAATAGGATGCTCTGCAGTTTTTTTTCCGGCATAACAGGTCCAATGACGATGCCATTTCCCCAGCTCTTCACACTGCCCTGGCCCACAGCTCTGTATTTAACACTATAGTTCCATCCAGATTAGTCAGGAAGCTTAATGACCTGGGGATCAGCACCTCTCTATGCAGTTGGATTATGGATTTCCAGACTGGCAGACCACAGACTGTGAGGGTTAATGGAAAGCTTTTTGCCATGCTGACCGTCAGTATACAGTTGGTGCCCCTCAGGGCTGTGTGCTTAGCCTCCTGCTGTTTTCCTTGATTGTGTGGCCAGACACAGCTCCAACTCCATCTACAAATATGCTGATAACACTACCATTATTGGCCAAATCACCAGAAATGATGAGACAGCCTACAGGAATGGTGCCTCAACAATAATCTCTTCCTCAACGTCAGCAAAACCAAAGAACTGGTCATTGATTTTAGAAAGGAGGGTGGGGATCACACCCCGATTCACATCAATGGGGTGGCTATAGAGCAGCTTCAAGTTCCTGAGTGCCTTCATTCCTAATGATTTAACGTGGTCCCAGCTAGTTACTGAAGCTACAAAGAAGGCACAATAGTGCCTTTGCTTCCTCAGACAGTTGAAAACATTTGGTGTCTATTTTCAACTGTCCTTACCACATTTTACAGGACACTATTAGGATTGTGCTCACATGTGGTATTACAGTGTGGTTGTAGGAGCATAAAAGCACGAACGTCCAGATTCAGAGACAGCTTCCTCCCACAAGCTGTCCGATTACTGAACTCTACCCCTACCACTGGCTTTACACTGATGTTTTTTTTTTCTCATACTGCTTGTCTGACTTTTTTTTAAGTCATATGTTATTTAACTTGTTGTTGCTGCTGCTGTTCTGTGTTTGTTTTTGGTGATTCCTTTTATGTCTTTGTATTGGAGCAAATGCAAATAAGCATTTCATTGCACTTCTGCATATGACAAACTGAACTGAAGGATTATGCTAAAAGTTGAAATTTTTGTGATCAACATTTTTTTATTTTAATAATGGACAAAAGTACTTTCCAGTCTCCCCCAAAAACCCAGTCTATAAATACTGAATTTCTTTATGTATGCTCTCTCCTTGCTGACTGAGCTCCAGATCGCAAGAAAAAGAGTTTATTTTTAATGTAAGAAATTACGTTTAGCAATGTTTTAATTGATAAATTGATTAATTCCTTGTTTTTTATGCTTGTTTTATTTATGTATTTACTTTTTCAGTATCAGACTGCTGGTGGAGGAAGGTTTTGAAGACAGAGTTCTTGTTGCCCATGACATCCACACCAAAAACAGGCTGACAAAGTTTGGTGGGCATGGATACTCTCACATCCTTACCAACATTGTGCCAAAAATGCTCTCAAGGGGCATCAAGCAAAGCGTTGTGGATAAAATTTTAATTGAAAATCCAAAACACTGGCTCACTTTTAAGTAAGCACATATAATTGTTTATTTGGGGAACAGATTATCTGTCCATTTCAAATAACAAAATGTATGTAATTATATTTTTCAGATTAAGGTGCTTCTTAAAATAATTTTCAATAATGAAGTTTTGTAACTGAATTTTAATGTGGCTATAAAGATATTTAAGCCACTTTTTTCTTGAGGGATTTTGTAATGTTTTGCTAATCTTTCCGTTGGTTACAATACCTCATCACAGCACAAACAAAAAAAATGATCACTGTGAGTTCATATGTCTTCACAAGAGCAAAAGAAAATTGAACAAGGAATTTGCAAATAATCTTACCTTGAACTTTCACTACCACACCACTGTTTTAAATTCATTCACAGTTTAAAATGCAAAACTTACATTCACATTAATTGAATCTTCCATTATCTCAACTGCATAATTCAATTACACTCATACCCCAGTATCCAAACCTAATTAGTTTCTGAAAATTTGTTTGGAAGGCGGGAGATCATAAATCGAAAATAAAAATTCCATTATTTCTTATGGGGAACATTCCACCCTGTTCCAAACCAAAGACAAGTTCACTCAGAAACCACCCTAAACACAGACCATTAAAGAAATCTTAGTGAACAATGCACTCAAATAAGCCAACTATACCTGTAAAATAATTAATTAGATCATATTTACATTTTTCATTCTTTAGCAATAGATCCCTATCCAAGCGATCGGCTAGAACAATGTGCATTCTGTTGTCGAATATTATGCTAAATAATCCTTTTCTCTTCCTTAAGAATCCATAATGAACAGCAACTACAAAACAAACACAAAAAAACATTTTGAAAATGAGAGCACAAGCTTTAGCTGTGATCGTAAACAAAGCCCTGCTGCCTCACGGCGTCCTTAACCAAAATGCTGTGCAGAAACAAACAGTTGTTTGGTGGCGCCGAATTAAAATGTTTTCGGCCAAAATCAGTCACTATCGAACTTCAGAGTTCAGATTAGCGATTCGATTCGTTCTTATAACTAATTACAAGGTACAAATTTTTCGTGTTCAGATTTGTATCCTGAACATTCTTATACAGGGGTTTGAGTGTATTGACACGCATACGGCCGACATGACAGGTTGTGCGAGCCAGGTTACCAGAGCGGTGACGTTACCACCCTTCTCTGTGAATAGCAGGGACCTCAGCGGCCAAGCTGACGGGAGATTTCCCTTTAGCTCAACTGGCTGGGTCCCTGTTGAGTGACGCCAGAGGCCCGGGTTCGAGTCCCCAGCGTTGGGGGGCCGACCTTAGGCAGCAGCGGCGAGGGCGCATACCCACGTGTTCCCGAGAGTGCTAAAGTATTACATTTGATTTATAATATTTATATAATGTATAATCATATTATTATTAGTAATATATTATTATTCTAAAAGACAGGGAAATATTAATAAGTATTATTATCACAGTGCCTTTGAAACGTATTCACCATTTCTCATTTTATTGAGTTAGAAATTATTTGTACACATTGTTTTAAGAAGAATACTTCTAACCTGCAACGTTCACATTGCATGTTTAATAAGTTGAATGCTATTACAAACCTGCAAAAAGTAATAAAAAAAACAAAAGATATTGCATACATATAAACCTCCTGAGTCAATACTTAGTGGTAGTAGCAGTTACAGCTGGGAGTAATTTGGGGGTATGTTACTGCTGGCTTTGTATACTGTGGTGGAGCAAATACATTCTTGTTTGCAATATAGAGAATAATTGTAAATATTCACTTTTGCAATGTCTGCACCATTTATAATTCAACAAATGGGACCAAAAGGGACAAATACATTTTCCAAAGCACTGTATTATAATATTACATCTTATGGATTTTTTTATTTCACAAATTGATTTTTCTGTAATAATATAAAAGTGTAAATTAAAGATTAATTTGTCTTAACTGCATTTGACAAACAGGACATTTCTTCTTCATGTGTATGAATGTGCAGTTAATACAAGCTTACCATTAAGCTCATCTCTCTGTACTTTTTGTGTGAACCTTTAGTGAGATCAGCTTTAGTATTCAAATACAGAATTACTTTTTTAACAGAATTTCTGTTTACAGAAGACATGTTTAGAGAAAAAATGTGGTATAGCATAATCATTAGCCTGACTAAACTATCCCAATGCCAGTACATTCTACTGTTGTCAGACTTTTTGTTCTGTACATTGTCACATGTGAAAGTCTTATGACAAGAACAGGACATTTTTCTGCACATAAAGTGATTCTGTTGCAGTGTCAGACTTAATTAAACTGAATAGTTAAATTTCAATATGGTGCTTCTGCACTGCTAAAAGCAGAAGTGTGAATTTCCTTGTGAAACTTATTTGGTCTGTTTTTGTCAGTCATCTGCATTTGTGATATCAGTACTGTCAGCTTTTTATTTCAAAGAGTATGTGTCATACAAACCACTCATTACACAATACCAATATTGTCACTACAGTCTTAGTAATTGTAAGAAATGAGAATGGTGTATGCACCTCAGGATACACAACATGGCAGCAGTGTGGCAATTTGTTTCATCTCTTCCACTTATGAAAAAGACAGTATCCTGAGGAGCAGTGTCTGGTAGCTTCACTGTTGCCACTTACCGATATGTACTGTATGTCCTTAGTATTCTGTAAAAATGGGATTAACTTAAGCTATACAGATTTTAAATATACAAGTATAAATGTTTGACACATTTTATTTAATAAGACTAGTGCGTTTCTTTTAAGGTAAACACATGGGCAGCACATTGCTTTAATACTATTAAAATGATCTTTCTTTGTTTCTTTTAATAGCTTCATAATTAGTTTAAAATGAGTGAAATTCAGTTTGGAAAGGTTTTCTTCTCTGGACTCTGTGAAGTTGCCCTCCCTACAAACAGCACAAACGATGAAACCCACCTCATTCATTTGTGTGATGCTTGTGCTGGTTTGTCTCGTTCCCGAGATATAACGTCTTCTTTTTCGGGGGGTGACTGTCACGACTATAGTCCCCCCTCCTTAAGGGTGCTCCAGCCCTTTCACTAAAGACTTCATTCTCTGCACCTGTTTCCCATTCCCTGCCCACCTTAAAAGCCAGGCGCTGACGCTCTTCCGGGCTCTGCATCTGATTTCCATATCCCGTTAAGGTTTTAACCCCCCTGTTCCTGTTCCTTGTCCCTGTCTGCCGGTTCCGACCCGGCCTTCGTGGTTTTTAATTCCTTCGTCGGATGGATCTCCTGGTTTTGGACTTACCCTTGCGTTTTGGATACTCTATGGATTACTCTTGGATCGTTCGCCTCGGCCACACCTCCCCCGTGCACCAGCGCACCTTGGACACGCCCCCTGTCTTCTGCCCCGTTTTCCTGCATGACATTTCCCCAATGTTTCCCCACTCCGTCGGACTGTGTCGTCCGCATAGGGTCCGGAAAGAACTGTTCGTTACAGTGACCTTGCCCAGGCCCCTACAACATCGTAGGAGAACCAAACCAGTCTTATTCGTTAGTGCTGCATTTGTGCTGCGTTTGTGCTGGTTTGTGTGTTTGAGCTTCTTTCACTAACATTTAACCTAATCAGAAGAGTTGCTGGGTTGTTTTAAAAAGCGAACATTAGCTAGCAACTGCATGTTGTTACAAAGAGGCTTTAAGTAGTACTTCTTAATACTTTGTATGTGTGTCCTTTTTTAAAATCTGAAGAAGTAATAATTTTCTAATTGTTTCCTTTTTAAATGTATATGCAAATCAAGGGCCATTTAAAGATTGACCCATCTTTTGAGCCAGTAATTAAGAAGGTTAGGATTAGCACCTTTCTGTATCACAAAACCATTGTTTTTATCATTTGTTTATGAAAAAAAATCAGGCATACCCTAATGTCTGAAGAGACAGATATGAGTGCCTTTGTTAAAGTCGTCATATTTTACCCAGCTTAAATCTTGTCTTTTGCAGTCTGCAACGTAATGACCCGGGACATGTTTGCTTGTCCAGCTGAGGTGGGTTTAATTGTTTCTGCTATTTGTAGGGAGGGCAGCTTCACAGAGTTGCTTCTCTGCCTTCTCATTTGCATTTTCTGCATGGAATGACAAAACAAACGCATCCGTTGAGTAAATATCTATCTATATTCTGTATGATTGATCAGTTGAGAATAAATAAGTCTGAGCAGCGAAAATCAAAGTAAATTAAACAAGGGTAGATGGATAAAAAAACAGATGATGGTCTTGTACCTACAGACTCCACCAGAAATTCTGTAAGATTTACATATGTCTTTGAAATGTATTTTAACAATAGAGACTGACACTGAAAATCTCAGGTGTTCAATGTTTCACTGAAATGGGAAGAAATGCTTTCACATAAATATTTTGTACTTTGTGCATCAGGTCCTTGATCCTTTGTCATTGTTTATGTGTAGCATATCAGGTAATAAATTATATAAGTTTTAGTTTAGGAAGTAAGCTGTCAAGCTTTGGGGTATTTTCTTAGCAAATGCTAAGAAACAGCTTACAGATCCTGGGTCGGTACAGGAGGTGAACTAGAGGTGGGAGTAGAGACAGCACATGATTTAAGATCACATGGCTGAGTCCTGGGTGATACTCTTAGTAGTCAAGCAAGCAATTTATCTGCTTTATTTTGGGATAGAATTAATGAACCCCTCGGGTTAAGGTGGAGACCATCCCGTTTATAAAAGCCAGGGTGTTCCCCAAAAATGTCCCAATTATTAATAAAAGATGCACACCAAGTCTCTAACCAGCGATTTAGTGAGTATAGCCTACTATTGGTATGTCCCCTCTGTATAGGATTGGTAAGGGACCAGACACAATTAAATTCTGACATTTTCTTTGTGCTCTTTTGCACATAGAAATGAAATTGTTTTTTAACACCTCAGATTGTTGTTACTTCATATCATTAGTTCCAGCGTAAACAACCAAGATGAAGACTTTATTGCTGGAAAATGTCTAGTTTCGCCTCAATGTCAGAAACTCTGGCCCCAGGGAGGCATTTTACAGAGTCCCCTGCTTTGTGATGGTAAGGAATTCTAACATTCCTGATTATCGAGTTGACAATTATGAGCACCTTATCCACATTGACAGACATGCTGCCGAAAGCAGAGAACCTCAAGCTGAGTCAGATTGGTGACTGTTGTGCAGGGGGTCTAGTCTTTGAGCTCTTAGACCCCCATCTGACCGTGACAGGACTCGCACATGGTTACTGCTGCTACCGGCGCAGAGCTGGAGACAACTGGGCTGGGAGGGACTACAGCCAGTTCTGAATTGGCTGAGTGCTCCGACTGAGCTGAATCTATCCATTCTTCAGTCTGCTTAATATCTAATCGTGTTTTAAAGCGCCCCTCCAAAACGTGAATTTTGTCCTCCAACCCTACAACTTAACATTTCTGGCATTAAAAATTATCTATATTGTTGGTGGAACAGTCTACGCTGTACATGCCGAAGAACTCACAAAACACAGGAGTGCTCCCGGTGGAAGACATAATCACGACTCACCCTTTGTAAGATGCACTGTCAGAGATTGTCCTTATCCTGCCCAAGCCAGGTGGTTTGTCGTCTGGTTTTGCCGGAGTTTGTCTTGCGGGGAGACGCCGAATGCCTAAGCCGGATGCGGAAAGCAGGGCTTTCTCTCTGCAGTCGGCGTAGTTATTCAACAACGCAAAGTAAAATTTTATAGAAACGGTGTTTGTTGTTATATAAATATAGTTTATTATAGATATATTATGAAATGTTTGTAATTCAGTAGTAGCAGTAGCGACATGCGCGGTCAGTCTCACTCTGATGTCACTTCCTCTATATGAGGACTATACAATATTTACATTAAGTCAGAGTGAAAGGATAAGTTTCACAGGCACAATAAGTTAAAATTATTAAATTATGAAAAATGTAATAATGGTGGCATTGTGACCACAATAATAGAGGCATGGTGGTGCAGTGGTTAGCATTGCTGCCTCATAGCACTGATGCTGGGGCCATGGGTTCAATTCTGGACCTGGTGTGCTGTCTGTGTGGAGTTTGTATGTTCTCCCCATGTTCATATGGGTTTCCGCTGGGCCCTCTGGTTTCCTTCCAGAGTCAAAAGACATAACTGATACAGCAGATTAATTGGCTTCAGGAAAATTCCTTAGTGTGAGTGTGTGCATGTCTATATGTGGGCTTCCTGTCCAGGGTCTGTATCCTGCCTTGTGCCGAGAGGCATAAAGAGGTCGCCCTGCTCCATGCTGTAAAGCAGTTAGAAAATTGATGGATGGACGGATGCCGAGCATCACTTGTATGATGCCAAACTTGTGTGAGCACCTGTCACACTATTACTAATATAAGAACTATAACAGTGAACAATGGATTGCAACAGCAATGTTAACACTCTATAGCTAGGTATTGTTTACTATAAATAAGGAGAATTAATGGAATCACATTACCAGTTAGAGAATGAGTCATTGAAGGATGTCCAGATTTCAGTGAGGAAGAGAAATGGCAGGTTGAGCAACAGAACTCTGGAGTTGGAGTGAGTAGATAGTGCTGGCAGGATTACACTAGAGTTGTCTGTTAGCGGTACAATACACCGGGGCCTGTCAAAGTGTTGTAAGGTACAAAGTGGTTGGATTCTGTGAAATGTGCTAAGGAATGTGCATAAGGAAAAATAAGGAATACCCATACAACTCTTATCTTGTTGACAGTTTCTCTTGGGTGATTACAAACATTATCAAACATTACAGTTCAGTTGTACATAAGAAAACCATTTTCATCATCAAAGTGTTTTAGGCTTACTTGTGATGTTGTGATGATTTTGTGACTTGAAGGATTCTTTTGGACATAGTCTTTTTGGTGCCATTGATGGGAGCAGTGTGCAGGCTTGATGGGGTTAAACCGCACATGAAGGTTACGTTAGGGTACCCCTACATGAGAATGGAAGAGGTTAATTTAGCCTTTTTTTCCTATAATACCACAATATAAAAGCTTCTAATCTATAGTTTAGCTTTCCTCTGATATTATTTTCAGGCAGGCCAGCCATGCAGTGCTTTACAGTCTTACAGATTTAAATTAAGTGTGTTGCTCTGATTGAAAGAGTGAAGATAATTTAGCTTTTCAGATGAAAAACAGAGCACTGCATGACATTTTTTACTGATTAGGCCATGTAAATGCTCTCCATTGGGAATGCAAAGTCTTCATGCTGGAAAGGTAGAATATTAAATGAATTATTGAGAAGATTTGCTGCAGTTAATGTGCTTGTTCTTGCACCCTGGAATGTTCAGAAAGCCAGGGGTCTGATCACTTCTTCAATGGTAAGATATAACCTTTGGGTCCTGTGTTCAACAGCGTCCCATGAGGATTAGAACAGACCTCTAAACTTGGGGTTATCGGGCTTGAGGCTATCAGACAGAAGGACTAAAATCTTCCCTTTTTATCTAGAATTTGCTCTATTCCAGATAAATTCCCTTTACCAGAAAGCACTCTCAAGTTCTCATTCCCTGAAAGGGAAATAAGACTAATTTTCATTATAGTATATAATGGACAGACATAGTAATCTAGACTAATTAGAAGGTAGAAGTCATACATTTAAAGAAATAAGTGCATTGCAGACAATTGAAGTAATCTGATTCTGAGAAACTTTTTAATTGATAAATCCTTTTCCTCCATGAAAAAAGGAGTGTTATTTCTAGCTCATGCTTTTTGTTACACCTTTTACTTCTTTTTAAATCTTTTAATACAGTTACGTATTTAATTAGGTACTAAACAACAGAAGGCTGAGAAGAGCCATATGAAAGTTCGGCCTGTAAAGGAGCTAGTGAGCCAGTTCTCACTTCAGCTGAGGTCACTCCAAACCACAGCACTGTTTGGTATCTTAACTGCGAGCAGGCTGGGCTGCCATCTGTACTGCAAACAGAGGTGTGAGCGGATTATAGCTAATGACAGGCCTGTCTTCATTTTCTTTAGTGAATTGATAGGGCAGAAAAAATACAGCAAGCCACATTTAAATATGTGCAGATGTCATTTTTTTCTCTTTCATCAATGCTCTATACCTTAGGGATGAATAAATTGTACAATATAATGTTACAAAAAGATTATTGTTGTAGATGACTGGTAATACTTGGTGTCCTTTGTGATGTACTGATATGAAAGGAAACGTTTGTCATAATTCCCTTAGCCATATTACTGACACAGCACATTATTGTAGATCAGTAAAACAATCTGTTATTAAATTAGTGTTTTTCAGTTAATCTTTTAGTATTATTTAGAAACCTACACTTCAAACCCTACTACTGACCAGTAATAGATAAAATCCCAATTCTCATAAACAGGCTTTATTAAGGCACTGTTTGATTTTAACATAAATTAAAATTGTTAAATACTGAGATACATTTCAAGTGCAGCTTTATTTCCGAAGTATATCACAAAGTAAAGAAAAAAAGGTTACTGAATTAAATTTTTTAAATATGTACCCTCAAAATGAAAAAATATACATGCAGGATATGCTACTATTCTTGGCGTTTTGTTTTAGCACTAGGTCTCTTAAAGATTTTACACATCACAGTCCCAGAAAACTGGTTTTAAATTCCTTTAAAAACATTAGATTTATTTTTAAACAATATGAAGAATCTCTCACATTCTGTCAATACCTATCTGTACCATCATAGGAAACAGTCCTAAAGCAAAAAAAAAAACAGGCTAAAGCAATAAAACTAGATCCCAAAAGGCAGTAAATGTAAATAATTAAGTTTTATTGTTAAATGTAATAGTACTACTCTTGACTATTCATTTTGGTTTTCATAATATTCTCCTCTTTAGCAAGAAGTATAAAGTAAGATTTAGAATATACATACATTAATTACTAGGTACTTTGGCAGCTTTACAATAATTTCAGGGTCAGAAATGTACTTTTTTAAGAAAAATAAATATTAATTTTATTTTCTTCCTGCGTCAGTGGCACACAGGTGACCTTTCGCAAATTAGTTTGGGTCCAAGCCCTAACTGTGCTGTTCACATAATTGTCCTATAGCTAACATTTAGAAAGAATATGATTATCTCAAACACTTAACATTTATATATTCATTTGATCATTTTATTTACATTTCAGATAAATACTGTAGCTTGCTTCTTGCTTAAATTGAGAAAATTAGCTCACATTTTAGCATTGCACATTTTATAAAAATAAAATTAGCTCGCTGCTTTGTCAGATACTATCAAGCATTTCTGTGACAGAGAAAACTTCTTAATTACTTTGGTCTCAGATGTAGACTGAGATCTGACCCAAACCAGCCTGAATTTCTGCCCAGCCTGTAAAACATTAGATAGTTTTAATGATAATGATAATAATGATAGCACTATCATTGCTTTAATGTGGGGAAACTTCCATCAAGAATAACCCAATTCACAGTCTTAGAATAACTGTTTTATCAGTAGTATGTAAGATTTAATTAAGTGTATATTTGGTATATCTAGACGACTAAGCCAAAATGATATTTTCTTTGAGTGCACAGTTCTTGTGATCTTGGTGCTGGCATTTACAGTTATAAATTAAAACAAAATTAAAATATGCAAAGGTGTGATGCTCGTTATTTTGCCATTTTTTAAGTTTACTAAGTAAGCAATATAGTATGGAAATGTATAGTACGCTTTACTTAAGCCATCCTATTGTCAGAAAAGCCTATATTTGTTTAAATTTTATACTGTTTAACTTTTTCTCACTTGTGCACCTCCTAAAATAGACATTGCAATACTGTGTAGAATAATGATTACACTCCTACTGTAATTTACAGTAGAAATTTCCATACTTTTGTCTGGCACATTACCAGTGTTTTTTTTTCAACATCCAAATTAACAGGCAACACACAAGAATCAAATGCAGCGCACTGGAGTGCACTGGCCGAAACCATTAGATGTCACAAACAACAGGGATATACTACTATTAAAAGTACAACCTTAGATTTTGTTTTATATAAAAAGTCTTACTTATGCTTCAGATTACATTAACAAGATATGCACAGTAACTGCTTTGGCGATAGAAGATTTGCACATCTGTTTAACTCACATTTTTTACAGATAGTCTTTTAGAGAGTACAGATGTTAATCAGGTAGTTTTGGCTCTCTTCTTGCTCACTGACCTCCATTAAATGATTCCCAACACCAATCTACTTTTCTTCACTTGAACTGACAATAGGCTGGCAGGGCTCCAGCCCTCGGACAGGAAGAATAAAACTTAACCAAGGAAAAAGATCTATTATTTCAGGATGTTTTAATCAGCATAAATGATAAATCCAGAGAATGTGCTGTATTTGTTGTTATTTCCACCATGTGCCTTCCCTCCATCCAGTTTAATATAGACTTCATCACCGGGCTCAAGATGCAGGACGACACTGTTGCTGGCATAGTCATAGTTCTGGTCAGCATCCTGGGCAATAGCACTTGCTCGAACCTGCAGTTGACAAAACCATCTGTTAATACACAAGTGTGTTTTATTTTTTTCAAACACTTCCTCTCACTTGGAACAATTGTGGACACAAAAGGATGTGACAATTGCCTAAAATGAAAGAACAACATGATTTTTAAAAGCCATGCTTCACTCACCTAAAGAATTGTTTTTAGTATTATTTTCTTGGCCATCTATTTCTAATCACTCTGCAGTATCTGACAATTAATTTGATTGTCATCAGCACCAAGTAAAGCAAAACTATTCTAATCTTTTAAAAAAAAATCAATACTCTTTTTTTTAACCAAAAAGAACTTTTAAAACTCAAGGGAAAAATAAAAACAAAATATTCTTGCACAACTCGGACGTGTTCTCTTTAAGAGGTTGTATATATATATGCAACTAACTTATAAATGCAACTGCGATCAAATAATTTAAAAATTAAGCCATTGTCTTTTAATTATCCAATAATCATAACAACATTTTTCTCTTGATTTAAGGATTATAACTTACTAATGTTATAATGTTCGTTATAACTAATGTTCAAGTTGTAGTGATAGTTTGACACTATTATTCCTCTTGCGAAACATAATTTTTGGGTTAGTTATGCATTAAGTCAATCATTAATCTCTAAAATATCATATCTAATGTATTTTTTGTAGTGTTAAATAAACAAGAGGCCATTATCACACCTTTTCACAGAAAAAAACACCACAATGTATTCTCCAGAAACCTACATGACTAATACACACATACTGTATAACTGTCCACATGACTATACTCAACCTCTATTGTGTTCATCCTATTTTCAGGCTATGTGTATTTCTACAGTATATTTTCTCTGTAGCACTATCTGAGTTTAAATATTTTCCCATAAAGCATTTATTTGATATTCTTTATCAAATCATCTCAGAACATTTCTGGAGCTTCCAAATTCAATAGTGTTCAAAATTAGCTGTCGAGCGTTTCTATCAAGGGCCTTTAACATATACTAGCTTAAAAGGTTCACCAAAAACAGCCTTTAAAATCATCATCTACAACAATAATTATAATTGCATCTGTTGAAATCTTGTTTTCTGGTGCTCTAGACTCTATGAAGAACACAGATGATTACATCTAGAAGAGGCAGTGATAACTTGGATTTCCATCTCATTAGAACTAACTGAACAGTCATTTGCAATTAGCTGAAATGGCTCTGAATAAATTAATCGACAACCCCAGACATTTTAATGTCTAGAATAATTAATGTAATAGGCACTGTTGAATTTATTGGGCATTTGTCAGACAGAGATGACAGTCATTGAATAATGCGATTGCACTGTACTGTTGATCTTTCCAGTCACACTTTCTGTACCTTTACTGCTCTTTTACAGTTGTTTCTATTTATCATATTTAGCATTTTGTATCCCAGTTTATTATATGTGTTAATACTCACATGAACTAATGCAAAAAGAAATATGAACTAGAAATCTTTCTTCTGTGTACACCTTTGTTGCTTTCTATTTCTATTTTAGGTTTTCAATTGAAAGGCCTATTCTCATTGCTCAGTTTTAAACTATTTTTATTTTCAAGCTAAAATAAATATTAGAAGAAAAAAATAATATAATAACTCACTTTTGACAACAACTGTTGCTATCTGATTTGGAGAATTTTTAAAGTTAGATTATAGCCAATCTTCAGTTGAATGGTTGTTTTCCTGCACACATTAGAAAGAAATCACCTAGAAATATGATTGACTACAGTTTTTCACGACATTTAGATCAGAAGTCAATGGCAATGGTTTTCATAACCTTAACCTGTTCTGAAGAAAAATGCTACATACTTGAGTGGTTAAAATATGTTCTGAATTCTTTCACTGTGAACATAGAGGATCTAGTGAAAATGAGAGCAAGGTAATGTACATCTGATCTTCTGTAATCATCTTATGCAAAAAATAGAGAAATGTGATATTCTTATTTTTTATATATTAGCAGGTTAACATGTAGTCCAAATCCACTTTAAATTTTATCACAGTCCAAGCATCTTTATTATCACAGTCCAAGCATCTTTCTTAAACATAAGTGCTTTCTTCTTCAGTTGGCATAGGCCTATTTGTTAACTATGAAAGAAAAAGTAACGGCAACCTCATATTTTCATATTGTCTTTTATTTTTAGATCTGTATCGGTCTCTCTAAAAAATAAATGGTAAAAATACAGCTCAGCGGCGACGGCAGTCGTTTTTAAAATGCATCTTGTTGGCACGTTACAGAACCAGTATTTCCATTTATTGTTAAATGTATGATCTCAAATGGTAATTTACATTACAGAAATTAAACAGGTAAGTAACTTTAAAATTTTAACCCTTTTAAAGCTTTTTAATTATTTATTCATTTGCCAAAAAATTATTCAGGCGACACGTGTGGTTTTGCTACTCCAACGACACGAAAGCCTGATTTATGAAAACGTAATCCTACTGCGATAAAAACCTACAATAAAAACATTTGGAAAGAACATTATTCGCATGCACTCAGACCCACGTTGATTTGTCTTCAATGAAAGTACTGTATAAGGCACTACTGAGTTTAAACTTCCAATTTATGGATTTGATTTGGAAGAATTTTCCAAAAAAGGTTGCGACAACAGATTATTGTCTAAATAAAGTTATTGTCTAAACAAAAACAAAACGGTGATGGATTTTTCACGTACTTTTTTTCTCCTTTCTTTCAAAGCCAAATTATTTACAATTTTATATTTGTCCAACTGAGGAAAGATTTGACACTTTATTTGAGCACCTGTTAAATGTCCTTCGTTGCTAACACGAGTTTCGGTAAAAACATGAAACTAAAAAGTTATGTGAATAAAAAGTAGTTTGTGTTATTTTTAGTGTATTTAAGGAAAAAACATAAAACAATGAAACATAGTATAAGTTATTCTTCTTCGTTAATTCAATATTCATAAACACTTCTTCATTACACACATGTTTTCAAGGCACTGTTTTCTCAACCACCCACCTGGGGCTCACTTTCTAAATCTTGACAATGATTTACCTCCAGCTACAACTACATATTCTTGTGCTTTTCATAGGACAACATTTTGCAACTCACACGAGCAAAGTTCTAAGTGACAAACTGCTCTAACTTGAATGAGTTTAGAGTCTATCTCATTCACTATAAACCAATATTAAATAAAATAAAATTGCAGATTTGTTTCACCTCCGCGATCCGCGAAACAGTTACGCGAACATTTTTTTTTGTTCTTTTGCATCAGGATAAATTCTTATGTCGTAAAACTATTGATTCTCCTAATAATGCAGTGAACTCCAGTTAATTGATAATCATATTTTACTTAACTTTACTGGATTATTGAATAAGGTTCCGATACATTCTGAATTGCCCAGTTTTTTCTGTTTTGGGATTGCTCCATCTCCGCTCATTTCACAAAACTTATGTTGGCACTTTTAAAATGAGAAATGAGCACTTTGTTGCTGTTTCTAGTGACAGAATTATAGAATCGAATTTCAATCAACACATCACGTTATTGCCTGTTAGTAGCTGGCGATTTTATGCATAGTACATGTAAAATATTTAAAGTTGAAACCTTTTAAAACGTGTGTGTTTGACTTAAGTTTCAATTATTTTTAATTAATTATTAAAATTGCCAGTCAACTCCTCCTTCATATATAGCGGGACTAAACAATTTATTTAAATTAAATCTAGCGTTTTTAAGTTTCCGTAAACCAAGCCATACCACACGTAGAATACTATTCTATTCATTGGGTTTCTTTTTTTTACCGGCGACCTCAGTATTCCTCTAATTTCAAATCATATTAATTAATTTAAGAATCTTTTCCTTCTTTTTGCAAAATGGTTGTAAAGATCTGTAAGAAACATTTGGATAATTAATAATCCTACACAGTTCCGAGTTTGTTATTACTTTGTGATAATTCGAACACTGGGCGCAAATGACAATTGGTATACTTCGAAATTGTTCCTCCAACAACCGGAGAAAATATATATTAATGAAAAATAACTTTGACCACTACTTGAGAGACGTCCTACCAATGGATTATTTACTTTGATTGTAGCAAATCGATGCGACATAGTGTTTTTTCCGTATGAATTAGATAAAAAATGAAACAATATTTGAGTGGCTATACAGTGTTAAATTTCCCCAACCTTACTTTTTTTCCCATGAGTTGAGCAGAGATCAGATATCTATGCATCATGGGGATATACTGTATCTATATTTCTCAGTTTTGGGGGAATCGGCTGCTAAATATAATTTAGAGGAATATACCCTATCTACTGTATACCTCTCTATATATCCTGCTATTTACAACCATACCTTTCTATATCTGCATTCCCATTACTGTTTCGGTCACAGTAGGTTTTAATGTTTTGGTTTCAAGGCGCCTACCGTTCCATCGTCCCTCCCCAGACCATCTTACCTGGTTGTTCTTGCATAGGTCAGCCCACATACTAGTCCCGTCCCCTCCTCGCATCAGAACATGATAGGTGAAGAAGTATATTCCTGGTATAGAGCAGGTGAACTTCCCCGTTGTCGGGTCGTAATGGTTGCCCAAGTTGGTGACCACATCGTCGAACTTCAGTACTTCATAGCCCTCGTGCTGCTTTTTGAGCCCGGCGTAGAAGGCTATTTTTGGGACAGTGCTGTAAGTCGCAGCACTTATGGCACCGGCAGCAGTATTTGGACCCGGTGGTCCGGGTAGTCCAGGACGTCCGGGCTCTCCTCTCTCTCCAGGTGGACCCATTGGACCTGGTGGTCCCGGTTCACCTGGCGGACCTCTGGGACCAGCCTTTCCCGGACGTCCTGGCTCCCCCTTCGGTCCCTGAATGAAGGTGGGCAGAGACTGGATCAGACTGTGGTCGCGTACGGTCTCCGCTGTGGCTGTGCTAGCTGGGGATTTAGTGCCATATGGGTCGCACACCATCCGACAGGTGCCAAGCATCTCGTAGTGCGCCGAAGTCCCAGCAGAGTTCACCAAGACCGGTATCAGAATGACCAACACCAGTACCATGACGACCCCCAGAGCCCCAGCAGCGATCAGCCGCTTCCTGCCGACTAGTCTCGTCAGAGCAGGGCGATCCTCTTGTCTGCTTTTGGACGAAATCTTGCTGGTTGACGAGGGACCTTGTTATAAAGAAAAAAGACAAATGGGATTTGTTTGGTTTTAATCTTAATTAATTTAATTGGCCAGAGCCACCCTTTTTCTCCTTCACTTTTTGTGCTGATGTTTGCTCTTATGTGTCTCGAACTCCAGCCTTCTCAAGGCTGCATCACAAGTGCACCCAGGTTAAAAAATAGTCTTAAGCATCTCTCACCACCTCCACCTTAAAATCTCTATATCCATGTGCGGTCATCCACCTCCCTTCGACAGTGAATGAAGGATCACACTCCTTTATCCTCTCGCAGGTGACAGAGTTTTCAAAGCCATGCTACTTTTCAAGGATATAGCATCGACTGTAAGAGGGCGAGACAAAATCCGCCAGTACAACAGAGAGCGTGCACAAGTTTGCACACCACTTTACGGATTACCAGTAAAATCTCCAGTGCTACGGAATTTAGTTCACCTGAATCTGAAACGTGCATACGTGTTGAAAGTTCTGCATCTCTTAGAGACAGCCCTATAGAAAGCGAGCGCGACGTCTTATGAAAGACAGAAATGTTAAGCAGACGTTGCCACTTATACGGCTATCTTGACATCTCTCCAGTTTCCCTGCAGTAGCATCTGATAAAAGAGATGTGAAGGCAGCGACATGAACCGAGGCTCCCATCTGGTTGAATAACGTGGCATTTCAACAGCTAGCGTCTCAGAAAAAAAAAAGATCCATAGTCAAACTTGGAGCACAGCACAGTCCTTTTGTGGTGATGGTGATTGTGCGCCGTTGACAGCTCTTTTGAGCGGCTTGACGATTTAGCATCCTCTCATGTCGGCCGTACAGTAAGTGTCACAAAGGGAGTAGGTTTGCGACTTCGACAATGTCTTATATACCGCATTTCGCACAAGATAATTTATCCAAACCTTTACGGGGCAAAAAAAGCTAACGTGACGCATATTTCAAAGTAAATTCTGCAATCCCCTTTATCGCCGTATCCTTAGCATTAATGTCATAAACCTGTTAACAGTATACCAACACTCATCAAAGCATACAGGTAGATAGATACACTGATACTGTACATTTTATAGAGGATTCTAATGACGGTACTGTAGTTCAAAATAAACAATGTTAATCCAAAGCTATGATGGCGATGATATCACCAGCCTGATAGATACTGTAAATGAATAGATTACTGTAGAAGGAGTAATTGCCCTTAAGATTAACATTAGTAGTTAGAAATCCAATATTGCATAGTACAAAAATAACAAAAGGCTTGAGTGTGTGTTGCACTTTTTTGCGCTGTAGACGATTTAAACAAATATGAAAATGACAGTTCCTCTTAATTGAAGCACGGGGACTCTTTGATTCTTTGATTCTTTGTATCAAAAACGAAGCATAGCAATAGTTTTTACATTTTGGTAGACCTGCCATTTAATGCTCATTTTACTTAGATGAGACATTATGTCATCTGTTAGTGTCAAAAAGAAATCTAGAATTCTTTTAGTTTTAGCCATACCGCTAAAATCTTAAATTGCGGTGTATTATTGTTTTGTGTGTTTTATTTACAGTATTTTATGCTTCGTACCTAAAATTATGTTTGACTTTAACGATCTGAATCCAAATTAAATTAAAACGAACAGAATTTCTATTATCTTCAAGTGGATAAGGATATTAATGATTATTTATTCGTTTTACACTTTGTATTTTAAAAAGTAAATAAAAAGCTATCTTTTTTTTTAGAAAAAACGTAATTATCGAATGAGTAGTATGTGATTATTTCGAGGTAATTTCTTGTAGTAATTGAAAAATAGGCAACAGGTTATTAAGGTTCTACTTAATAATGCATAATAAACGTTATCTTTGGGTGCTTATTTTCATTATGTTAACCCAGTTATTGGACAACTGATATACAGTACCAGTAAAATAAAATAGTATAAGTAAAACTTAAAAGTTGCATACTAAAACGTTTTGAATGGAAAAAGTTTATTATTTACTTCCAATTAGCAAATAATATTTTAAAAAATAAGCATACTGCATTGTCATTTCTCAGAGGCATCGCGTCTTAATGTAAACAACCCAGAGAGCCTACTTCTGTTCACTAGCCAGATGTGAGGAGGTCACTCAGACAAAGACTGTGCAGAAAACTCCTGGCACAACTACACTTTTAATGCATTGTATTGAGAAGCCTTATCACTTTGGGAAAATTCTCCAAGGATTTTCAGATATTTGTAGGTGTCTAGTCCAGTGTGTTTGACGATGATTTGCATATGTTACCTGTTTAAGTGGATTTACCCCCCCCCCCCCCTCATCCTCAACCTAGCCTTCTAAAGATATCAGATTTCTGACATCTGATATGGGAAGTATCCTTGACCATGTCTCTTCTATTAAGTATTTCTCACAACATCTATCCATTTTCTAACTCTATTATCCAATTCAGTGTTAGAGAAAGCAAAGGGCACAAAGGACGCCAGTCCATCTCTGGGCTCACACAGACACAAAAACAGTCACAATCACACCCACACACCAGGGTTCCCAGAAGCCAATTAACTTACCATTATGTTTTTGGACTGTGGGAAGAAACCCAAAAGAAAATAATGAGAAGATACAGCACTCCAGGTCCAGAATTGAACCCAGGACCCTAGCAATGCTAACCACTGCTCCACCATGACATGCTTTCTCACACCGGAGACCTTATATTTCTTCTTGCTGCTGTCTCCTCTAGTACCCCATACCAGATACAACTTGTATGTAGCAGAATACTCTTCACTTATATTTTTTAAAATAGCTATTCCTTAAGTATTCCCTTGAATTAGGGGCTGTTAGTGATAATGTCATCAACATTATTTGTTAGCAGAATGACCTCAGAATTTAGAGGCTGTGTCTGAAATGCTTCTGGTTGTGCTAAGCAGAGGGCTTCATGAGCTTTTGGTTATCATATTTTGTAGTGTTGTCATCATTCTTTGATTTTCTTTCATTTCCATTATGCTGGGTATTATATAAGTATAATGAACTCATTTGTTAATTACCAAAGTTTCACAATGGAAGAAGGAGTTAACTGGAGATTCGGCAAGTCAGATAAGCTCAGACTGAAACTGCAAGAGTGAAAAAACTTAAAACTTAAAACTACATTCTGCTCAGTGCTGTTGTTTGTTCCAAAGAATAATCTTGAGAACACAGATGTGTTCTTAATGAAGGTTTAAACCTGGGTCAAATCTACATTTACCTATGTAAGCATATAAGCATGAAAAAAGTCATCCTTATATTTAGATGATAATGATTTATAAATATCCTCATATTTAGATGATGATGATGATTTAGATGATACCTTTTTTTCTTAATTTCTGTCTTACTCCTAGTCTTTGTGGTGAGGCTGAAATGAAGGTTGAGTTGGCTTTCTCTACATTATTTCCTTTTAAGAAAAAGATTAGTTTTTTTTGTTTGCCAAGCTTAGAATTTAACTTCAGGTCCTTTAATTTACCTTTAGAACTTACCCTAGGGCAGTTGGAGACAGAGCAGATGTTTAATGCTGCCTTTAAAATGCATAAGGCAACATGTCAGTCTAACCATAATGATATGCAGAGTGATATGGCCAGCAGCTGGCAACCTTCTGAAGCTAAGCAGGTGTGAGCCTGGTCAGTAGCTGGATGGGAGACCTCCTGGGAAAAACTAAAGTTGCTGCTGGAAGAGGTGTTAGTGGGGTCAGCAGGGGGCACTCACCCTGTGGCCATGAGGGTCCTAATGCCTCAGTATAGTGATGGGGACATTACACTGTAAACAGGTGCTGTCCTTCAAATGAGACGCAAAACTGAGGTCCTGACTCTCTGTGGTCATTAAAAATCCCAGGGCGTTTCTCAAAAAGAGTAAGGGTGTAACCCCAGTGTCCTGGCCAAATTTGTCATTGGTCCTTTACCAATCAGGACCTCCTAATAATCCCCATCTATGAATTGGCTTCATTACTCTGCTCTCCTCCCCACTGATAGCTGATGTGTGGTGAGCGTAAAATGGCCAGTTGCGAATGTGTGTCTACCCTTTTCCAATTTCCCCCCATTGCTTGCTGGATCCCATGTGACCCTGTGCTTAAGTGGGTTACAAAATGGATAGATGGATTAATATGTTTTGCTTGCTTACAATGCACAGCATAACTTTTGATGAATTACAAATATAAAAAAAATCATCTAAAATACATTTTAATTCATTTTTTTGTATTAACACATTATTAAGTTGTAACTGTTCATAGCATCCTGATTCACACTGACTTGCTAAGATTAAATCACTCACACAAATAACAAGTTCTTTGCTCTGATTAGCATCAGAGATGATGAACAATAGCTGATCAGTGTGATTTATACTGGATGGTTGTAAAGTATACAATCACTTCCAAGAAAATTAATGTATTATCTCAAAAAGGAAAATGTTTTATTTTAATCATTGTCATGCACATCCCATCTACTGTATGTATCTTTTGATTTTCAAGTAAACTGGATAAACGATTACAGAAATACTCTTTTCACAGGTGATTTGTAAACTTTTTAATGCACAGAAGAAATAACCAACAGTATCACTTCAACAAAGGTTTGACAACTAATTAACATTAATTTATTTTAGTTTAAGAGCAATTTAAAATGTTGTTCTATCCAAGAGCACCCTAGGGATTAGCAGCCAGGTGGCTACAACAGAACAAGGAAAATAGGCGGAATCCAGACTTCCTAAACAGTCTGCTAAACTGTACATTACAACAGACAGACACATTGTGGTGTATGGAGCCCTACAGCCTTAACAGTTCTGCACAGAGCCAGTACTGTCTCACAGAGGGGGTTGGAGTGTCTGAAGAGGATCTTCAAAGCTGGTCCCATGCGTTGGACCTCCACCTTCATAAATCACACAGTAAAAATCAATGTTACTGGTTTGTGTTGGTAATGTTGTCCTTGAAATAGTGAGGTACACAAAGAGGAAAAAATGGCTTGTTCTCTAGAAAAAAAACAACAAAAGGCAGTAATTGATTGGACACAGAACTCAAGTGCTTTGTTGTATTTCGATTGCATTTAAACAGTGCTTGAACAAATCAATTGTTTTTAAAGGCCAGGGAAGAACCATTTTAATGGTGAGGTACAGTTCACATAATAACATTTTTCCTGGAGAGACAGCAATTTCAAATAAGTAAATGAGTAAATAAGGACAACTGGTTAAATGGTTTAACAAAGGTGGCCATCTTTGTCCAAAAATGCCACAATATAAGCAGTTTTGATTAGGCTGCTTCCAATCAACACTTTATATAAATATTTATTTAATTTGACCAGAAAAGATAAAATGTTAAAGAATTATTTGGAAGAAAAGTTCTGTAATACCTTAGGGACTGGAGCTGACCAGACTTGCTGAAGTCTGTGAATCAATAGGCTATTAGCAACCGAACAAGCAAAATAGGCAGAATGGCCTCCTCTTTTTTGTAACCTTTCTTTTGTTTTTAGAGGCAAACCCAACTGCAGTTCCTAAAATATAATTTGTGGGAGAACTGAAAACCAATTTTTCATATTGATTCATTGTTATCTAACATAGTGAATATAACACAACACATGAAATGTCTGTTGTTGCTCTAGCTAAATAACACGTGTGTGTATAAATTCTAACTCTTGTGTTTCCACATAAATATGATCACAATAGTCCTTAGCCATGCCTTTTTTTAACTCTTTAAAGTTATTAAGAAAATACTAAACAACAGCTCTTTCTTTGAAATGTGCTGCAAATAATGTACATTTGTAAAAAGATCCAGAAAACGAACCTTATAATGTTATGGTTATGCACTAGTTAGTGGTGACAGACCTTCAAAGTAGTAAAGAATGTAATTGGTTAAATAGGCAAACAATAGCAAAGTGTTTTTTGCAAAACTGACTGTAATGGTGCACATTCTGTGCGATTTACTGGATGAGAATTAACATGATGACATAGAAATTTTAAACCACAAGTACATTGTACTGACTAATTCCAGTAGTTAGGCTGAATTGTACTCTGATGAATACAATAAAGTGATGAATTGCATTAGAGGTTGTCTGGCCCAGCTGATGGAACAGCAGTCTGAAGAATGATCTAGGAAGCTGCTGGAAGGGTGAAGATGGGGAGGTGGGAGGAGTGTGAGAGAAATAACAGGCCATTGAGGAACTGAGATACTGTAGTTGTAGGAGAACCGAAGTAAGCAAGGTTTATATTCAACCTTCATCCAAAACGTCCGTTAAAATCTCTGTGTGTCCTCATTTTATCTGGAGCACAAATACTCTGAAAACTGAAATCACCCTTTTCCAAAATGTTTACTTTTGTAAATTTGATAGAACTTTTGTATATATTATTCTTGTTTACAGTACTGGAAGAATATGCTACCAGGTGCCTAGAAAAAACAGCATGCAAGGATTTTTATATTGCATTTTAGTTATGCATTTTTATATTATAGTAATACATTAAAGTAATTATTATACAATATTTCACAGGCTTCACAGTCAAAATCTTGTTTTCTTTTTTCCAGTATGGAAAAAAAGTTACCTGTTCCATTATTATAGTAATACATTACAATAATAATTCCTTGCATTTGTATAACACCATCCCAAGAAGCAAACAATAGAATGTGAGTAATTCATTAAATATTTTAAATTCCGTGTGGACTTTAAAATCCTCATGCTCACCTATAAGGCTCTGCATGGCTTGGCACCTCAGTACCTGTCTGAACTTTTATTGCCCTACTCCCCACCTCGCAACCTTCGCTCTTCTAATTTTGGTCTCCTAACTGTTCCCCAAGCCTGTCTACATTCTATGGGTGACAGGGCCTTTTCCTGTTATGCCCCCAAGCTCTGGAACTCTCTGCCCAAAGATATCAGACAGTCACCTTCTCTAAACTCCTTCAAATCCAGATTCAAAACCTTCTTCTTTAGAAGAGCCTTTACTTAACTGGGTCCATTCTTCACCCCTCTGCTTTTCTTAGTACCACCATCCACAGTCTCCTCTGTATATTGTAATTGTGTTTTTATCTTTCTTCTTTTTATTTATTGTTGTTCTCATTCTGTAAAGCGCTTTGAGAAGCCACCTTTTAAGGCACTATATAAAATAAAGTTTATTATTATTATCTCATGACTTTAAAAGCAAACTTGGTTTAATATAGTGCTTTTAATCCCAAAGTGCTGTACAACAAAAGCATTCAATAAACAGAAAGCTCAATTTTTCAGTGTTCAGAGTCTGGTATTGGGAACAGAAAGAGGACCAAAAGCACAAATGACATGTATATGTACAGTATAGCTGAGTAGCATTACCACCAGCATAAGTTGATAAGTAGTACTGGAAATTTGTTGATGGACCAATAACCAGTCTTCTTTCATTTAGACCAGACATTCCAATGTTTCCCAGTTCCTTTGTCTAAAACACTTTGAGACCCTCTGGGGTATTACATCTTGTGAACTGTTGTCTTTACTTTAAATACTTGAAGGGCCACAGATGTAACTGTGTGTGGGAAAATTAATATTACTGTTCTAAAAAAATAAACAGCCGATAGACTGGAAAATGTATCCACCAGGAAAACCCATGCAGAGATAAAGAGCAGACTACACATCTTTAATTTTAATATTTCTTGTTATCAGGCATATGTGTTGAAAGGTCAGTTGCTGGAAATCCAATTATTTGTAATAATTAGTGCCAGGAGCCCTTCCAGGGTGAATGTTCCTGTGGAGTTTAAAAACAGTATTTTTGTTAGCTTTACAAAGTTTAATTTTAAACACAGCAAGTGTGTTATGCAGGGAACTTTCACATATTAAGAAAACATTTTAATACCATGTAAGTAGTTTCTCAATACTAATTCTACCCTTCAACATGGAGTGCTATATTCTGGCAGCCTCTATATGGTACAGGACTACAAGTGGTAGGGTGCTGAGAAAATATCTTGTATGCAAATGCAAATATCATGTTTATTCCTCGTCAAACCACAAATCTGTGATAATGAAATATAGGACATTTCAGGTTTTCTTGACTCTGGTCCTGGAGACCCTGGAGAAGCCTTTAAATTTTTTTTTTAAATAATCCTTTAAAAATCATTTAACAATTAATGATATAATTTGTTCAATTACAATTACAATTACCGAGAGCTGACGTTTCCAAATGATCTTTAATGATCTGATTTTTGTTCCAAACAGTTTACCTATTGAATTGATCACAGTTAAATTGTTCCGGGTCTTTAGAAACCAGCAATTTCATGGATGTCTGTAAAATCATGGGTGCATAATTCCAGTCCCCAGGGTCCAGAACCCAGGTTTTCTAGGGTGCTTTAATTCAAGATCATAGAATAGTGTTATAAATGGTCCAATTAAGCTAATGGCTGGCTCAAATGGGTCATTTAGAATGAAGGTGTGAAAAAAAAGAAATATTGACCCTGGAGTTGTACAACACTGAGATTTTCCACAGATTGTTGTGTTAAGTCCTACTGATGCCTGCCTGGGAGTGCTGTTTATATATCCATGTCAATGTGCACTGGTCCCTTTTTAGTCCTTTTGCCTAGTAGAGGTGCCTTTAGCCCCCAAGACAGGGGCTCCTAATCACGGGCAATGCTGGGTTTCATACTGTGTTACTTAGCCAGTTAGGTGGAACAAAAATCAGTGTGGGGCCCCAGGATCAGGATTGGGAACCACTGACCTAAATACAAATTGTCAAAACCTCATCACATTTCTTTTTGAAGAGTAATTAGCAGTTTTAATTTTAAGAGATTTTAATTCCCATGCCTTCAAGTCAAATTGTAACTTGAAGTTACAGCAACACTGCTATGAAATTTGTTAGCTGCTGTCTGGGGCTACAAAGTAAACACCCTCTTCACTCTTAGATAATCTATACAGTACATTCATTTTCTAATGGTTTAATTCAATTTAGAGTTGTGGGGGAGACAGCCCTATCTTGGTATATACACACAAACACAATCACACCAGGGCCAAATTTCCCAGAAGCCACTTGACCTATCTGTATGTCTTTGGTCTGTGTCTTTGGTCACACAAACATGGAGAAAACATACAAACTCCATGCAGACAGTGCCCCAAGTCTGGAATTGAACCCAGGCCCCCAGTACTGTAAGACAGCAATACTAATCACATCATATAAAAAAACAAAGTTGTTGTCAGGGAGAAATGGAGAGTGTTCAGCCACAAAACAGGATAAAAGTACGTAGAGAACAGGTGAGTGGGGCACATAGTGAAGATAGCCACAGCAGAAGGTGCATTCTGACCCGTAAATACAGTAGGAGTACAACAAACATTAAGTTAAAAATAATACATAAAAATTAAACAATAATTCCAATATAAGTTGTACATCCTCACACTGAACCTGATTCTATGGTCTTCTGCTTGACGTTACAGAAAATACAGTAAAGCCAATTTTTAACATTGCATTTATTTCTTATTTTGGTAGTTTGATATTCATAGAAAGAAAACTTCTATAAAGGTTAAAAAAATCTGTCAAGCTCAGATGAGAAATATTTTCACAGTATTCATGTAATAAATAATGTTTAAAATGGGTAAGTTTGTCCAGTGGAGTTTAAATAGCTGTGGAATTACTAATAAACCAGAATGTTCAAAAAACAAAAAACAACAATCTCAAATTCAACAAAAATCAAACCAGTAGAAGTTTATTTAAAACAGACAAAAAATCCATAAACATATTACCATATAGTTGTGGTCTAACACAGTACAATAATAAAAGTGACCTGGATATAAATAACTACAATTAACATACAGAATTATGAAATGTTGAAAAATAAAATTTGTTATTCTTGCTTCTTGATGTTCTTCTTGCCTTAAAGGGGTATCGAAAAAACAAAGTTTTAAAATTACCTAACATTTATAAATTTATATGTATTTGAAATGTCAAAAATAAACTTGCACCACATTTCCTCTTGAAGGCTTTGGAATAATATACTGAGAGGCATTAAAAACGCAATAAATGAGTATTGGAACCAACACATTTGTTGTTTTGTAATGCCTCTCAGTATATTTGTAAACTTTAATGGGCCTCTTGCCATGACAGTTTAGGTATGAGAATACTCTTCTTGGTTATACCCAATTTGGTTTCCCGTTTTGTCTTTCGGTGTTCTTTTTACAATATATGGCTGCAATTGTCCCCTGTACACCTAATGCGGGTCTGGCTTATGCTATCTACAGCACACAATATAAAGAGAATACCCAGGGAAACACTTGAACAGGAGGAAAAAAAATATTTGTTGTAGTTCTATTGCTATGAGATAGAAGAATCAATAGACGGTGACAACAAAAAGACCAAAAACATGTAAGTTCAGACAAAATGAATATGTTAAACAACCATAGGAAATCCAATTTTACTGTTTCACAAGTTAAATCTCTCCAGAAACCTTTGGAAATTAAACCACTTAGTGAGATAAGATAATATGGCAAAAACAAAACTGATAAGTGTGTGGTGCATACAGTTAACAGGTTAGCATAGGTCTCGAAACACAAGGTGTAAAAAGGAAAAGAAAGAACGAAAAACAATACTTGATTAACAGAAAAGGACAAGGCACATGCAAGGACACACTTGGTGACCTCATTTGTTTTTAGCTGCCAAAGGCTTGCGGCTGATCTTCTTTGACTTGTCGTTGCTCTTCTTTGGAGGCTCTGGGTTGGCTTGCATGTGCCTCCCATAAAGACTGCAAGAAAGAATTAAGCACTAATTACAGATGGGTAGAAAAAGGCCTTTTTGTTTTGTGTTAAATTCCTCTACTACCCGCATTAATACTTGATCAGAGAAGGTGAATCCTCCTGGATTCCTGCCAAAAGTCAAGCAGTATGTACTGGCAGAGATATGGAGCATTTACTGTGTCGTGTCTTTTCAATATTAAATATTTTATTTTCATGCCTCAATAATGTGGGAAATGCAAATTTTCTGAATCTAGTCTTCAGTGATGCTAAGAACTATTATGTAAAACACCTGAATATGAAGAATACACAGGAGAAAGAAAAAAATTAAGAGTTTTCATAAAAAAAACTTGGGTGGTCAAACTTGGCACCTGGATTCCAGGTCATTGCAAAACGTTGCTACAGCTAAACTATAATTATTCATGTGATCTGCTGCACATGGATATATTAAACTTAAAGGATCTGCAGTTAAGTTACTGCAAGGTTAAAAGTCCTGTAGTGGCATAAAATCCAAGTGAAAAATAACTTTTTTTTATGTAGTTCAAGTAGGTAGCTGCATCAGCATGCATAGGCTGCAAAGGAACAAGTAAAGGTTTATTCCATGCTGAAAAGAGAATAAAAGAAAAGTATTTTTTATACTGAATTTCTTTTAGAAACTTTCTCTTATAGTTGCAACACATATACAAAGTTATCAAGAAAATTATAAGCTTTTTGTTCTACAAGTTCAATGACATTTTATTAATATCTGTCAGTAACAGAGTTGAGCAATGTTGGTTTACTGCATAAATCACAGTAAACCACAGTAAACAATAAAAATGAGGGTAGAAGACCCAAATTAGAAACAATATCAGCTATCTGTGATGCATGGATTGCACCAGGTTAAGATCCTGTCTAGGGAGACTCTGTCCCTTTCCTTTTATAGAGCCTGTATACGTCTGTGCCCGTTACCTGCTTTGTGAGCACTAGAAGCCACAGCTCATACCACCAATGTTCAACGGGGCTCAAAATGTCTGTCAAATCCTTATCTCACAAAAAAGCCATTATACTGATTCTCAATCCTGGTTCTGGAATATCTCCGTCTCATCTTGTTTTTGATCCAACAGGGCTCTTAATCGTTACTAATAATCGGAGTTTATAACAGATCATCTTGCATCTTCAGTTCATAATCTTAGATTAAAATATGTTAGACAGTATATTTATATACTGTATATTTATATACATATTTGCACAGTATTTATAAAAAGCAGAAGTTACTTTATTGATACATACATTATATAGGTATTGTCACTATCGGAAAAAGGGTTATTCACTAAACTATATACCATTAACTATATACCATAAACTATATACTTTATGGTGTATATATACATACTTATAAACTAAGTAACATTGTTATAAATGTAAATACGTATAAATGCTATTAACATGTAAGTACATTTTTATTATATAAATTAGCCAATAACCTTGTTTTAGAAAGAGACTTTTGTCTCTGACTAGCTACATTTGTTGAACAGTATATCAAAAAGGCCTGAGATGACCATTGTTATTATCATTGAATTCTTAAAAGTAATAACACACTTTTATGTTATTAATAGTACTTTTACTGCCTTTTACAAAAGCGCTATTAATCATTTCATTGAAAAATAAGATAAATTCATTACTAAAACAACCTAATATGCAGGGACACAACTATTTTTGAACTGTCTTGAACACAATTTTATTTAATTAGCTTTCCATTCAAAAGTGCATTCATAAACTCAATATTTGATAATAGTTTTCCTAAAATTGTGTTTTAAGTAATTTCTTCCTGGAGTATGAAATTCTGCTCAAATCAAGGCTCATCCTAGAGACATGATGGACTAAATACGATAGCACTGGGTGAAAATGACCAACACCCAAGTTTCTAAAAGCAGTTTTTCCTCTGTGGCTGTGTTTTCCTTTCATCTTACTATTTAATTATAATGCAAGAGTAATGTGAAACCAGGTAATTAAAAATGCACCAGTTTTAAACAGCTTTCCAGGATTTTCAAAAGCTGTTCTGATTGACAGCTGACACAGTGAATCTACACAACAAAAGTAGTAGGAATCTTGTTTAATTAAATGGTATTAACCCATTTTACAACAAAATACTTACAACTAAAATGTCTTTAAGAACATATGAACATTGCACCAGCAATATCTTATCATAATGTAGGTCAATTAAATGTAGATCGAAACATGTTGCACTCATGTAATTTGAATTACCCGAGGAAGCATTTCTTATTCTGAATATTAAGTGCTTGAATAGGTTTTTGAATATACTGTGAACACCTTCCAACTGACAACCATTCATTCACTTTGACATTCAGGATAATATTAGTAATTCCAATGTGCACCTGTTATTAAAGATGCAAGAGACACAAGCTTTCCTTATTGCTTTCTGATTTTCTGTATTTACTTAACTGGTTCCATTCTTCACCCCTCTGCTTTTCCTAGTACCACCATCCACGGTCTCTTCTGTATATTGTAATGGTGTTTTATCTTGTGTATTCTTTTTATTTATTGTTGTTCTCATTCTGTAAAGCGCTTTGAGAAGCCACCTTTAAAGGCGTAATATTAAATAAAGTTTATTATTATTATCCTATGGGTAGGAGAGACCCATATTTGAACTGCTTTGTGTAGGAATCTTCAACAATCCTTTATCAGACACTTATTCCTACCTGAGCCTATCCTAGAAAAAACAGAGTTCCAGATGACACATGGCATATTCTGGATGGGATGCTAGTCCATTGCAGAGCACACACACAGGCAGTATAGAGATACTATCCTATAATGAAAATCATGAAAAGAAGAGGTACTGTTTTCCAGTTTGCTCAAAATGGACATTTTTTCCTTGTAAGCCTTCTTTTAAGCAAAAAATGTAATTCAGTAGAGGGGGGAAAAACAACTAGTAGACAATTACATAAATTGGGGTGAGCTGCGGAGATAGAGTGCCCGTTTACAGCTGAGTGAGTTTCATTCCTAAGCAGAAAGCCCAAGGGCTCAGTAATGTGACAGAGAGAAATGGTATCAGGGCTATGGCTGAGCTGCTGGACTGTGATTGATGGTACTGGGATAGCTACTCAGCCATCACTGCCACGCTAATAAGTAGCACTGATTAAATGTTGACAAAGTAGCTTGTGTGATTAAAGCGGCCAGCATGCAGGACGCAGCTACACAAGTGTGTGCAGTGCTGGCAGGTTTAAGCGTTTGTAATAAAAGCGTGTCATTTGAGAAATTATTCTAAAAGCAGATAAGCAAAATGTCAAGTAAAGGTTTTAGTTATAATATAGTTCATATTAAATATTTACCAGAGGCTGGCAATAAGACAGTCTCAGTAGGCTGTGTGTACAAAAAGGCAGGGGAAGAATTAATCTGAGTTGCACCAGCATCACCTATGCAAAATGGCATAGGCCAGTCGGCTGTTCCATTTTGTACTTCTCTTCCAATGCAAAAAAAGCTCTTAAAAATTAAATAATGCAGTAAATAAGTAGTTGGATTCATTACAAAGTTGCTCTTTGTGATTCTTATTGCTTTCCAGAGATACAATGAGGTGAAAAAGCAGACAAGGATATGCCTCAAAGGGAAACAAGACTAAGCCTTAGAAAAAGAATTCAGTGCAGCCATGAGCAGAGCTGCTTAGAGGCTTGTATAAATTGCACAGTGAAATCCTGATAGATGGCTTTTACAGTGATACTGAGGCTCAACAATAAGCACGTCTAAAACTAAGAGCAGGAGCTTGTTCAGGGATCGCTTTAGGAAAGCTGTGAGAAAACATTATTGCAACAAAGCCATAAATAAAATGTTGAGTTTTATGGAAGAATTAAAGATTGGCAAGGACTGTGATTTTGTTGGTAATCAGGTGAAAATCTGTATGTACTATTCGTCAATTAAATGATGCACAGTGCTCAAGACAGTAATAGTTGTGGTGAACAAAACTGCTTGCCATAATGACTACAGGTCACCCTTTTTTCAATTTTTCCAGAAATTTTCATAGGCTTCCACATCTGGAACTATCTCACCCATGTCTATTCATGATGATACTTTTGATGCTTATTGGGCATTAATTCAGAAAAACAATTACTCAAAACATATAGCCCATGCAATGAAGGACTTAAAATAAGAAGAGGAAATCTTGGTCTGGCCAAGTCAATTTTCCTAGAGTTAAATCCAATTAAGTATAAACTTTACATGCTGAAGAAAAACTTCAATGTCAGAACACCCCAATAACACATAAGAATCCAAGGAGGATGCAGAAAAGGCAAATCATCCCAAATCTTAATCACAGAGTGTTCTTAGCTCAATGGGTTGTGGGTACTGCAACCAAATGCTGATTTTACTTGAAATGACCATGTCATAATAGGTAAGATCATTTGAAATCACTAGGTTGAACACAAAGTATAATTTTGTGATTTAATCTATTCAAGGAATTACCCAAAAATAAGTATTATAGTGTACATAATATTTCATAATTTTACTATCACAAATGTAAAATGACTGTAAAATAAATTGACCTTGCTGGGTCAATACTTTTTTAGAGGAACTACATGAAATAAGGAACATCACGATAACTAAAAGTTTAACTTTTATTAAATTTGTTAATGAAAAAACGTTTTGCTATATTTTTGGCAGGCTCAAAATCATAACCTTTGTACAAAAGCTTTGTTTTAGTTTTTGCTAGCTTTTTAAGACACTTTACTGTGGAGAATACTGGCTTAGTGATGATCCTGCAGTCATCAATTTGACTTTTAATCAAACCTACAACCTAACTGAGGTAAAACTCCCACAGCTGGCCATGGTTATACTGAAGGACATGGAGTCACTGGAGTGTCCTGCGTGGCTCTATGAAAAAGCTACTCAAGATCTAGTCTCCTGACCTTTGATTTGCCTCATGGTATTTTGGTGAAATATTCTGGGCCCAAAGGAACACAGAAATCAAAATGTGTGTCACACCTTGCTAAGGACCCATACAGACCTTGACAAGCCAGGTGAGCCGTGAATCCAGGAAACCCTCTACCCACCAAAGACTGATGAGTTGCAAAGCTAGAAGGACTTACTTGCCAATATGAGTGACATTCAAATTATGCGGTCACCTCAAACAAAACTGCTTGTATAAGTAATATCTCAGATTTTTTTTATTGATGGTGTATCAAATACTTGGAAGAGAAAAACCTTAATGTTTCCTAACTTCATTAAAGCATTGTTTTAGTTGCTAAAACACAGTACAGGTCTTTATACAACTCCACATAGCACATGGAAACTCTGCCATAGACATACTGCAGAGAAGAGTGTATACAAGAGTGAAATAAAAAACATAAACAAGGTTTTTAAACTTTCCTATCTTCTGAGTTTTATTTTCAGTCCCACTAGAATGCAGCATAATAAACATGAAAGCTTTTTTCTTTGGTAAAGCTAAAAAAAAATGCAAAATTTAATTACACAATGCCTGGCCATGTGGCAATTGGACGAAGGCACAGCTGACAATGAAATCCTGTAAAAGTTTCTGAAAAGAACTGGGGGAAAATGAAGAAATGAGAAAAACTTTTCCAATCTGTGATAACCCTGATTGTAAAACTTTTCCTTAGAGTCTGAAGAAGCAGCCTTCTCTCAGCTTATGGCTCACTGAGGGGATGAACCTGTGCTGTGATCTGTATAGCCATTAAGCACGCAGACTTCACACTGGGCCCAGTGTTGACTCCTCTGCAGTGTTAAAAGTAATCCCTCTTCTTACTTGGCCACTCTGAATTGTGTTGAATGTGTGGCAGATTCTACAGCCCCCTGTAGAGCCCAAGAACAACAGAGGCACAGCTTTTTCAGTGGATGAGCCCTAACTGGCTCGTTGAGAAGATAGTCCTATCTCTATCCTGGGATCACTCTTCAGTGTATATGGGTTTGTTTAACCTAATCCTAGATGACACACACTCACATGAAATAAACTGCCCATTCAACTAGCTATATTTTTTACTCATTCGTAACAACTATAAATTATGGCATCCCAGAAGCTAAAACTGGAAATGCCCCTAAAAAGAAAGTTTAGCTTCTGCATAACATCACCAAGCAGTGATCAGCAGTTGTGAACCACATCCCCTGCGCAAATTAACTGTGGAACACAAGAACACAAGAAATATTACAAATAACAAGAAGCCACCTGGCACATCCAACACATTTCAATTCTAGAAGCTAAAAGATCTGAGCATGTCTTCGAGCCATTTCTTCAGAAAAGCATGTATATTGTCTTCAACACCATTTTTCTCCCAACCACCTTCTGTGTAAAGACGTATGTCCTGTTGTAAGCTTGAAATGCACTTCCATGGAGTTACTACTGGTAATTTTTGGTTCATGTTTTACCGTTGTTTCCAAATACATTTTTTACATACATTTATTTAAACTATATACTTTTAACTATGTATCTCAATACTCTATAGTTCATGTTTGTTTTTGCAAAAAGGATGTAATAATTTCCACTTTGAACTTCATCTACCAGATGTTTATTGGTAGATATTTTGGCATTTCCTTGGCAAGTTCTGTTTGCTAATCTTCCTATTTTGATAGAATCTGCAAACCAATCATATCATGCCAGCTGGAGTATTCAACCCTTATTTTTATTGTTTTATTTATAACCAATTCTCAATCTTACCAAGCTTATTACCTTGAATGCCAAATAGAAATGGTTACAGTTTATAACACTGTTTTGACTGTTTATAAAAAAACTGAACATATTCAGCAAAGTTTAGGAAGTTTTTCACAAGGATTCTGTAAATCTAAATACACTAGTCTCAATATTCACAAGTTCTACGTGTGATTTCCTACATCTATTAAACATTTTTTGCTGCTTCAATACAGAGAAAAAACATTTTTAGCCTACACAGAACTCCCTTCTCTCTTTAAGGCTTTAAAAATAATTTTGTAATAGTTGTAATTTATTATATTCATTTTCATATATTCAGTGAATCATACTAGTTTTTAATTGTTGGATATAGTGCTTTTTTTTCTCCATGTACTTCTTCGACTTGAATCACTGAAACAATTATAGCCACTGCTTTCTAACCGTTGATTTAGTTTTGGGATTAATCGGTTTTGCGCTTCAAGCAGAATATCTTTCAAGAATTTCCATTTTGTAATTGATTGCATTTTTATCCTGTCATATTCTAGATCTTTCTTACTGTACCAAAAAAGGCAGAAATAGCACACTTTGATTTGAAGTATGAGTACAGTTGCCTACTGGTCCCTTCACCTGTTTTTGTCACTTGAGTGACACTAAAGTGTGTCACTTTCTTTTTGAAAAGACTGAATCAATTCACTACTTACAGCAAGTGGTTTTAACAAATGAATAGGAATTAGTTTATTTTTTAGGCAACTATGCCAACCGTTTCAGTTTCTGCTGCTTACATTCTTACTAGCTTTCCTAGTTTACGTAAGGAAAGTTGAAGTCTCCTACAAAAAACATTTCTTCCTTCATATTTATGCCACAGAAATTTGAAAATTATAATATCTGAATTTGTATCTGTAGCATACTCTTAAGACTATGGCTTTTGAATGTTTTTTTTATAAAGCTGACTCATATACAGTAGATTCTGAGAACATCAGTTGATCTACTGTAGGTCATGTTCCTGTGCCTCAATTCTCTTTTTGATGTAATAATAACTCCTTACACATACTGTATACTGTATAGCGCTTTTCTGGACATTTCACTCAAAGTGCTTTACAGGTAATGGGGACTACCCTCCACCACCACCAATTGCAGCATACACCTGCACATCGGCTATCAGTGGGGAGCAGAGCAGATTGATGAATCCAATTCATAAATGGGACATTTTAGCCAGGATGCTGGGGTATTACCCCTACTCTTTTCGAGAAATGCCTTGGGATTTTTAATGACCACAGAGAGTCAGGATCTTGGTTTTCCGTCTCATCCGAAGGACAGAACCTTTATACAGTATAGTGTCCCCATCACAATACTGGGGCATTAGGACCCACACAGACCACAGGGTGAGTGCCTCCTACTGACCCCACTAATACCTCTTTCAGCAGCAACCTCAGTTTTTCCCAGGAGGTCTCCCATCCAGGTACTGACCAAGCTCACTCCCACTCACCTTCAGTTATTGATATGGCTGCTGACTTTTAATATATACAGTATGTATAATATATAGTATATATGTACAGTGCTTCTCTTCCATTTTTCCTTTCTCTCCAGAACCCCGTATCTGTTTATGTTGTATTCATAACCATGACTCTTCATTATCATTTCCTGCTAGAATGATGGCTTTTACCTTTATGCAATTGACATACACATACTCCAAGCATTTAGATAAACACTTAATTACCTGACTGATTTTTGTGTTTTTTCCTTTGGTTCTCTTTTTGGTTTTACTCCTTTTCATTCTAATTTAAATGGGTCTGCATTTCTCTGTGCATGCGATGACGACTGGTGCCCACCTCATTTTGATGTAACTCATTTGGTCTGGTTTATAGTGACTGAGAAAGCCTCCTCTAGGACATCATTCCCACAGCCATGTTACTTAGAAGGACTAACATTCAGTTATTTACCTCTGCACATTGCAGGTACAGAAATATGCTTGAGAAGACGACTGATTTGGTCCTTCTCATTTGCACTAGTTTTAAACTTCTAGGGTTTTCTACATCAAGCACTTCTATTGCCAAAAGTGCCAGTTTAATAAACCTCACTTAGAGAGAGCACTGGGTAAAACTTCAAATGGGGCTGCAATCTCTCTATTTTAATTTCTCCTTCCAAACAGCCATAACCACAGCCATGACATTTTAGAATATGAAAACAATGTTGTTAAAGGTAATATTTCATTAAAAAAGCTACAACTTATTCAAGTCTTAAATAACTATTATACAAAATCAAATAGTTGAAAACTGCTCACTACTATGAATTGCTGAAACTGGCTTATGTCTTCAAATTATTGACAAAACAACAGAAACATTCGATAAGTGCACAGACACAGTTACAACACACTAAAACTGCTTTTGGATTGTTTTTTTTTTAATTTGAGGTGGTAATATTTTCGTGAACTTTACATCAGCTATTCAGCTTCAGATGTCAAACAAGCCTTTAAATGGATTCTCTGCAATGCATGCATCTTTCGTCTCATGTTTAAATTGGCCCTATTTTGCATTTTTGGGAAGCTGAAAATAAAAAAAATCAGCAGACCGTTCCTTTTCTGACAGAGCTTGAGAAACTGATTACAAGTTAGGGGGAGCTGTGGGATAAATCTGTAAAAGTAACATGAAAGCATCTGTGGAGAAGGCTCATTATGCAAATCCAGTTAGCCGGAAAACCATTAATGTTATTTCAATCAATCCTATCTCTCAGACTTCAATTTAGATTTCTATTCTATTGCTTGCTGTGATTAAAGAGACAGTATATTAAGCATAAACCTAAACTTAAAACAATGTACATAAGATTCACCTTTGCTTAAATTACACTGAAGAGTTCAGTTCACAAAGGTCCTTAGGAGCAGTTTTAGTTTGGCACCCTTATCTTGCAGCAGTAATTTATACTATCCACATTATCCTGTTATGCGTACTTCTATTTATGAGATTCAGCTGAGAGATTATTCCATGAGGTCTATCTCATGGAAGTGGTGCAAATGGAGCAATAGGTGGCATCCTTTCCTCAGGTGTGTGGCTCCAGAATTCTTACCTTTTTTTTGGGAGAGTTACTTATCAGGGGCTACTGAGCAGAAATAACTACAATCACTCCTCAAACATTTGATGGGACCATCAAGTAAGGAACTAATTTAATAGTAAAAATGCAGCTATTAACCTACTCCCTACTACTAACCTACCTACTCCTACGTGATCGGCTGGCCAAAATGACCGACAGGGGCACTCGTGGTGCATTGGTTGTTAGTGAAACGATTTAATCATTTAATCTCTTTACTGTGCATGTTTTAATCTGCTTAATATTGAATATTAATATGGAATTTTACAACTAAAGGGAAATTTTAGTAGCTGAGCATAAAAAGAAGACGTGCATGATGTGTCTGAAGATCATAAACTATATTAATTTAGGAACATAAACATATTATGTAAACTGTATATTGCTGGTATTGGTAGTTTAAAAATACACACCAGTATACCATTTTCTTCATAAACTGTAGTTCAGGTGGGTAGCTGCGTCAGCATGTGTAGGCTGCAAAGGAACAAGTAATAGGTTTATTCCATGCTGTAAAGAGAAGAAAGAAAACATGAAGAAGGCTCCACGGCTAAAACGTGTTTTCTTTCTTCTCTTTTCAGCATGGAATAAACCTACTACTTGTTACTTGTGTAAACTGTATATGGCTGGTATTGGTAGTTTAAATAAAAAATACACACCAGTATTCCACTTTCTTCCTAAACATTTTAAGCATCAAAGTCTTTCATTCGGTTACATACCGAATGAAATACTGTAACATACAAGTATTTACGTGCTCCTGACTATATTAAGTTTATATACTTCATAAAACGTTATAATGTTTTAACCTTTCCTATGAATATTTACGCTCGTTATTGCAGTAAAAACACGCATAAGTTTTAGAATTTGATTAATAGGGAATATAATATGGAATCGCATATTAAGAAATTAATAACGATATTAATTTAAGAATCTAAATATATGTATTTATATAGCTGGCAGTATTACTGTAATCCACTTTCTTTGTAAATATTAACTAGATTAACATTTTTTGTATATATATTATAACATATTAAATGTTAAATTATATTAATAATTAAATAAAAATGTGAATTAGCAAACATGAATACTGTCAACTGTTCAACCGGTTTAATTCAAAACACTTTATTCAGTGGGGCAATTTAACAGACGCCTTAAAACAAAATCATATATATTGTAATTAGAATTGAGAATAACAAAGCAGTATTAGAAATACCACTGAAACTATAATAATGTGTCTGGTCATTATTAACAGCCTGAAGAAATGAGTGGGAGATACATGGCATAGTGGAGGCAAATCAGAGAACTAGACTGGTCAGATAATAAACACAAGGAATTTCCAAAATCAAAAGAAACAAACCTCCTGCAAGTATAAGGCAGTTTGATGCTGAAACAATGATTACAATTAAGTCACTCCCAGTGACTCTGCAACATTTTATGAGTAAGTAGAACAGGACTGTCTCTTTAAGGTTCCATGGCCTGGGCCCTTACTAAGTTCAGAACCGTTCAACAGACAATCCCCAGGGGATGAGGGAATACAGCATCTAGCTAATAAAAGCAGAAAGAATCAATAAAGATAGCTTGTTACTACAACATTGTGCTTCATGAATACAAAAATTCTCCTTTCATTTTAGAATGAACACCTATTCTTACTATCCTCGCTCATGAACTTGTTTATTTTAAAAGAGAATGAAGCAGCTTTTAGCCAAGTAAACACATGGCCATGTATACTTATGAATGTCTAATATTCATTCAACTACTTTAATTAATCATAATCACAAGCAAGCATATATCTTATTCTGATATATGCTTAAGCATGCAGAATGAGTGTCTGATATCTGCCGCTTACTGATCAAATACTGAGTTACCCATATTGCTCTTTATACCTTTAATTTTATTTTGACTACAATAAGCTCCCCATTCCTATTAATGGGATTAAAGTGAGTTTTTGTATATATTACCAGTCTTGATAATGCATAGCAGAAGTATCTTCTGCATTATAGGACCGCATGCATAATGCAACAAAGATCAGTTTTCATTAAGAAGATGTCTATTATATAAAACACCTGGAGAGTATTTTGGTAGGATGATCAGTGGTTTCCTGCATGTGAAATAATAAAAAAGCCTTTTCACAGTGGTATATTCAATTTTACAATGCTGCATGCCAAACAATGATTAATAACTATTTCAAAATAATTCCAGGATTGTCTCCTAGTGTAATTAGGTATTAGGACCTGGCCACTGTAAAGGATGAAGCTCATTCACATTGTACATGTATCCCACTCCCTAATGAATTTTTCTTAGAAATGGGCAGTACAACAGAAAGCCGTTCAGAACTGATTGAAGTCTCTATAGATAATCAGGGGCTTGATCAATTTCAAGTGCAAAGAAGTGTTACAAGGATAATAAAAAAACAATCCTTATTCAGGAGTAGAGATGTGAACCACAACATCACAGATTCGAATGATTATACCTAAAAGGTTAAAATGCTACGCTTTGTTTAAGTCTATCACCTTTAGTGAGCAATAGCAGTTATAACTCTCCAGTGGTTGAGACTGTGGGATTGTTATCATGTTTGGGTCATATTTGCAATATTGTAGATCCTCAAATTCCGTCACGGATGGTTTGAACGAATGCAGGGTAACAGTGAGAGCTACATATGTGGGTCATCATCATATGCTGTTGTTTGGAGGCAACAATACTGATAGGACTACTATAACTTCAGCACTTAACTCAGAGGATTTAAAAATTTGCCTCAGACTCAGCATGTAACCTAGGCGTCATATTAGACACAAGGCACTCATTTAACTCTCATGTTAAAACAGTATCTAAAACATGCTTCCTACAGTTAAGAAATATTGCAAAACTAAGGCAGTTTCTCTCCACTCAAGAGAAAGAGAAATTAATACATGCTCTTGTATACAGCAGGTTAGACTACTGCAATGCCCTACTATCAGGGAGCAACCATCACTCTTTCAACACCTTACAGCGAATTCAGAAAGCAGCAGCTAGAATTGTTACTAGGAGCAGGAAGTACGACCATATAACCCCCATACTTAGCTCTCTTCATCGACTTCCTGTCAGGTACAGGGCGGACTTCAAAATCCTTCTACTTACTTACAAGGTTCACATAGGTCATGCACCTGTCTATCTAATGGAACTTATTAATGTGTACAATCCAAGTCGCCCGCTTAGATCACAGAATGCAGGTTTTCTTTATATTTCACGCATTAATAAAAAAACAGTTGGTGGCAAAGCCTTTAGTTTCAGGGCCCCTAGCTTATGGAACAGTCTCCCACCCAATGTTCGGGATGCCGAGTCAATCTCAGTCTTCAAATCCAGACTGAAAACCTATTACTTCAGCCTAGCCTACTCACACCATACATCTGTTCTGACCAAACTGTCCTATTCTACTCCCCACATGTCTGGATTGCGCCCAGGCAGGGCACCATCTGAGTTGTATGCTGCATCACTGCAATGGATCCAAGAGGGAAATCATGGATATAGCTATCGTTTAGTAGGATTTTGCTGGTCTACAAAGATCTGCATGGAGTACTGACATACAGAAGACATGATGAATGGATTAATACCCTTATTCATTTATTCCTTTTTTTAATTGTATAATGTTACGTGCCCAAAGGGATTGGGCAGCCAGTTGACCTTGGACCCCTAAAGGTTTTTTTTCTCCTTACTAAGGAGCTTTTGGTTCCACTCCTCTGTTGTTTTCTAGTCTTTTCTGTTCTGTATTCACAACATGTTTGGTCACTTTGTTGTGAAAGGCGCTATATAAAAATTGAATTGAATTGAATATGCTCTCCCAATAACTTTTGAGGTGAGCTGAAAAACAGTAGTAATAATAATTGCTCATATCCAAAAACTTTTCATCCAAAAGATTTACATGCAATTAATACATGCTCATGTGGACCAGCCGTTATGAACCAGCTGTAGAATATAGATCCTAATGCTTTTGCTGGCACATGCTTGAAATGACACTCTGAATTGGATCATTTTCATGGTACACCACGAAGCAGTAGAGGTTGAAGAACAGTGACTAAAAATAGGAAAAGCCTTGTGTGCAAAGACTTGTTGTGCTGAAAATAAGGTGTCACAGTTAAGTGACCATGTTTGTATGATGGCTAGAAGTAATCCTCCATAGTTCACTGCACACCACGTCAAGAGTTCAAACCTTGGGATATTGCCACTGAACCTGTGGATTCATTTACTCTACCACTGTGCAACTATACCACCATATCTGCAAATAGCTTGTCCAGTTAGGTAGATTGTATCACCCGGTAGCTTTAGTTTCTTCTGCAAAATGTCTCGTACATGCACTAAATATACTGCACAGTAAAAGACTTACAGAAAAAAGTACAGTGTCTATTTGTGGATTAAATTTAGTTTCATTTGTAGCAGTAGGTTCTTTGCCAGAGCCCCTCTTTTCCCAAAACCATCTGGTCCGGAGGTGCAGGAGAAGAGAAGCTTTTGTTGGTAAGTTTAATTTTTGTCCACAACTTGGCCATTCAAGGTGAGCAAGACTGATCAATACAAGAAATAAGTGTCAGCTTTGGAAAATCGTAAGGTTACTGTTGTAACAAAGGCTCTCTGAAAACAGCAATAACTATCACACAGTGGATTTGGTCTTAAAAATATCTTCCTATTGTGGCTGCCTGAAGCAGAAATTTCCCATCAGATTTTTATAATGATCCTACCTATCCTTACAGCATAGCACTGACGTGTCAGTGAAAACTTAGTCCTTGCTCCATGCAACTCTCTAATAGTAGTTTACCATATTTGTATACTGTGGTTGCCTAGGTGCAGGTTAAACCTTTTAATTGTACAGGCTACCATGTATTTCAGCTTAATGTAAAAACTTGCTGTCATTGAGACTGCAAGAATCCAGAGCACATAACTATTTCAATGTCTTCACACATACAATGCTAGTGCGGTCCCTTATGAAAATCTGCATTTCTATTCATCCCACCACTATACCCTGTTATCTCTAAGGGAGTGATAAAAAACAATCAGGTGGTAGCATGGCACAAATTCTATTTTCTAATTATATATTTTAGGTTTGAAGAGAGTAACAAAGGATCTCAACACTTTCCTAATTCATTAATGTATTCTGCAAGATACATTGGCCATTACAAGGACAGAAGCAGAAATCACTTTCTCAGAAGTAGAACAGTAAAGCTTCTGCTTCCAGCTGTTAAGAAGCAAAAATCTACCTTGTAGCCTAATGTATGATGACACATGAAAAACGAGAACCAAAAGCTCTAGGGGACACAGACTATCCCTGGATTGGCTCCAGAAGGACACTTAGACCTGCTTTCTCAGAGCTTTGAAAACACATATATTTTTATGCACTAAATAGAAACATAGGGATCTGTGCTTAAGTGTACCTTTAGGGAAGATGCTGTCCAACTCCAACTCAATGCATTTTAGTGAAGACATTAAAACTGTCTGTCTCTCAATTCTAAAAATGTCAGGTTTCCCTCATCATAATGGTTTTAACCCTGAACAAAAAAACATAAAAAACATGAACCACAGGTGTGATTGCCATTCAAAATGTGAATGTTAATATCCAACCATTTTCACTCTACATGGGACACTAGTTCATCTTTGGGCACAAACAGAACCATGCACACTCACACCAGAAGTTACCTGCCAGCATGTTTTTGAACTGTGAGAGGAAACTGGAACCCAGGGCCCCAGTGCTATGAGGCAGCAATGCTATGAGGTGTGCCACCATGATACCCTTAATGTTATAATATTCAACTTAAAAATATCTTAAAAATCAGACTCTATGAGAGTCAGTGCTCACTGTGGAGTTTTTATTTTTTTTTGTAAAATCCTGCTGGCATTCATTTTAATGGTGCGGCCCTTTATGAAGACTTTATGAAGTCAGGAGATTTCCAACCAAATGTTTGAATCAAAACAACTTTGAACTTTGTGGTCAGAGTTGCAGAGCTGATTCCCATGGTCTGTGCCGCCCTAAACCATATTTTTTTAGTTTTTACCATGATTTTACCATAATATGCTATAGTAATCTTCAAAATGGAAGTTATACTGTCCACTACAATTAAGATTTTTACACTGTGCAGTCTGAGACACTGAGACACTGAATAAATAAATATAAATCTCATGCTGATCTTTCTGTGCTGCCTGGGTTGTCCCTCCCATATTGCAATGCCTGCCCAAAACCTGACACCATATATAGCAAGTACTACTACTTCACTGGTTTATTCCAATAGGTTGTTAAAAACACTAGCCATTATACAGACTCATTCTTAATCTGCCAAAAAGTGTTGAACAAAAACCACAAAACAACCTCAGGTTCTCTACTGTCCAGGGATGTTGAGATAGGGTCATAAAAATGTAATTTGACAGCAATTAAAGGGAAATAATCAACCATTGTACTACTAATTTCAAAGGAAGGCATTTTTCCTAGCAGCAGGTAGTAAGAGGTGAAAGGTTACATACTGGAAATGACTGGAGAATCTAATTTCTCAGAACTGTTTCCACAAAACAGGGGCATGCAAAGCTGCAGTCTCATCCATAGTCTTTAATTAGTTTTAGGAGTCACTCCTGCCACTTAAAAGGGGCAATACACCACCCTGGTATTTGAACACATTTCTGTCTCCCTTCATGTGAAAGAAGCAGAGCTAATTAAGTATATTTCTGGACCACAAGGGCTGTGAGCTTAATAGATAGATCTGGGAAAAACATCTAGTTGAAATCTAGTTTGAAATATATTTTCTTAATGGGACCAAAGTGAGAAGTAATATTGTTTTTGATGCAATATGCAAATACTGCATCTTTGTAGAAAATACTAGTAACAGGGATGTATCTGGTTATTTGTTGACTGTAACAAAAATGTAACTGTAAAAAACTGCCAAAAATATCTACACATTTAATGGTGAAACTTTTAAGAACGTGAAGTTTAGGAAGAATGATTGAAATCATGAGGAAATCAAGAATGGCAATAGAAAATAGAGTGTGACACTTTAACGATACTTCAGTCCTCTACAATGAGCTCAATTATTGTCTTTTCTTATTTTGCAGTCTCAGTTGAGTTGTGCTGTTTGAGGGTGCACTGTATTTGTAATACCCTAGGGTGGTTGCTACTTCACAGTGTACTGTAGTGTAGTGTTGCAGTACTGCATATTCACATAATGGTTTGTTAAAGTATAAAGCTCTTGTATTTAGAATTGCAGCCAACACTGTCCAGAGAGTCATAAAAGTAATTTAACTGATGCATATTTTCTCTTCCCTAGATTATACCTATCAAAAGGTATTTACTCCAAAAAACAGAACAATACTTAACAGGCAATTTTTATTAAGATTTATTGGTCTATTCATCCATCCCTACAGGCTAGGTTTTAGAGGTTATGCTTTCTGAATTAGGCAAGATGGATTTGGATAGATTATGCCTATTAGCTGCATATCACCCGTCTGACAAGTTTTCTATTTCAAATGTTTTTTTTCCTGTTTCTCTTTTCTCTTCATTTTTTAACACTCTGTATAAGGATTATTAAGTACTCAACTGTCTGTGCTTCAGTGTGCTCCTCACCTATTTAATAATAAAATTCACTTTTCATTTTTCAGCCTGCAACCACAAATGTGATAAAACTGCATTGAAGAGGACTTTTCCCCTACCAGAACTCTAGCAGCTGTTCCTGTTGTCTGATGAAGCCAATGAGCAAAGCTGCACGCAGCCATCGCCTGAAGAGCAACCTCAGGCACCTAAATTGTACATGGCAGGATCTCCTCTCCTAGCCCACAGCTTAGATCCTAAAAGCACAGCCCACGTGTTAGTTTTACAGCACATGTAACAAAGTTTTACATGCACACATAAGTGAAATGCCTCATTGCATTTTTAACAATTTATCAACAAAGGACCACAGATTTTGTGGTGTAGTGGTTAAGGCTCCAGACTAAACACTGGTTGGTTACTTAAAGGAACCCTTTAAACACTAACAAGAAACATAACTTGGGTGCAAAGCAAAACCTATAGTTATGGATCATGTTAAATATTATGTTATGTTTTTCTTCTGCCATTATTGCCTATGAAATCCAAACCTTGAGACAAAACTAATTATAATTAAAACTCTAAGGGTAGTCTGTAATTAGATATATGATTTTACAAATGACCTTAAGAAAAGGCCTGGAGTTAACAGCTTTGCATTTGATCTTTAAAGAGATCAAAAGTCATGAATAAGGATTTTTATTGATTGACTATATACAAGTTCCTAAATTTGCTCCATTACTATAAACGTCCTATCCATCCATCTATTTTCCAATTGCTTCTTCCAGTTCAGAGTCACTGGGGAGCCGGAGCCCATCTCTACAAGTAACAGGTGCAGAGTGGGATACACACACACCTCGTGTGGTCCCGGTCATTAAGAGTAAAACCCCATGAAATTCAACTATTTTTTAAAAACTTAACCAATTTTACAATCCAAATATGATGTGGGGCAAAGTCCAAGAAAGGTCCACCAAAAACAAAAAGCTCAAAAATCTTCTGAAGTGAGAAGATGATGATGATCACTACTCCACAGAGAAAGAACATGGCAACGTCGAAAACACGAGTGAAACCTTACGGGTGATTTATGCTATTGGGAAAGAAATAAATTATCTAGAAATAAATGAAGACGGAGATTAAGAAGGAACTGAAGGAGTTCAGACTAATTCAAAAGAGACATTATAACAGAGCTGCACGATCTAAAACACTAAATAAACCAGAAGCTGCAAAATGCTATTAGTGATATACGGACCCTAGGCACTAGGATAACAGACAGGGAAACGTACTGAGGAGCTTGAATGCGAAGGTTTGCCTGAGGGACGCCCTGCTCCTTGCCCTAAGCAACAGACAACAACGCAGGCCAAACTAACTGACCTCGAGGGGAGATCTCAACGAAATAACATTCGAATCTAAGACTTGGAGGGAACCTCGATGTACAGTGTCATAGAAAATATCTGAAGATGGAGTCCTCCTTGCAAGAGGGCATTGATTTACAGATTCAAAGAGTACACAGGTCCCTTTCCCCGAAATCTCAGGGTGATGCAGGGTGGGACTTATCCTGAAGATGGCATGGGCTAAAGAAATTATCTTCAAGAGCAAGGTGGTTTCTTTTGCATACAAACTACCCAACTGAGGTGATGGTGAAGCTCAAGGAGTACAAGATTAAAAAGATTCTTAAAGCTAACAAAATCCACTTCCAGACACCATAGCAGGCCACTCGGAAATGGGAACACAGATTTATAATGATGCCAACGAAATCCACGGTAAAAGTCCGTACAGTTCAGTGTGTTATACCGCAGTACGTGATTGGCTGAACAAAATGACGGACAGGCAGCACTCGTGGTGCTTTGGTTGTTAGTGAAACGATTGCTTCATTTAATCTCTTTACTGTGTATGTTAAAATCCTCTTAATATTGAATATTAATAGGGAATTTAACAACTTAAGGGAAATTTAAGTAGCTGAGCATAAAAAGAAGAGGAGCATAACGTGTCAAGGTCATAACTGATATTAATTTAGGAATATAAACATATTATGTAAACGTTATATGGCTGGTATTGGTAGTTTAAAAATACACACTAGTATTCCACTTTCTTCATAAACATTCTAAGCATCAAAGTCTTTAATTCAGTTGCATACTGTGGTTATTTCGGAAAAGTTTTTATGTGCTCCTTCAGACTATATTAAGTTTATATACTTCATAAAACGTTATAATGTTTTAACTTTTTCTATGAATACTTGCGATCGTTATCGCAGTAAAATAAACGCATACTTTTAAGAATTTGATCCATAGAGAATATAATATGGAATCGCATATCTAAAGAAATTAATAATGATATAATTACATTCATATTGCTTAAATTATCACAGTAGTACACTTTCTTTTTAAACATCTGCATCAATTTGACTCATTCACCTTCGATTACTTGGAAACTTTTTGGGCTGCCCTTTTCAGCTATAGCTTAAGTTGTTAAGTGGTGCGTTGGTATAATGGCTTATATGTTGGGGGTTCGAACCCAGCTCTCGCCATGAGTTTTCTTTTAACAAATAAACATTTCTTTGAAAAACTAAAATAGTAAATATCATCGAGACTATATTGAATTTGTTGGTATTTCTAAATATCACAACACATTTAAAGTTAAGTGATTTATTAATATCAACTAATAATTTCAAACTTGCTTTTAAAATTGTATTTTGTTCGGGGTGATTTGTCACTGTTTTTACAAACTTCAATTGATTAAACGTCTATTTTTGAGACAGGATGTTCCAGACCTCGGTTTAATTTCTTAAACTCCCTCTGTATTCCATGTTTTAACCTTTTCTATGAATACTTGAGCTCGTTATCGCAGTAAAAAAACTCAATACTTTTTAGAATCCGCTAAATAGGGAATATAATATGGAATCACTTATCTAAAGAAATTATGTGCTAATGATTATGGGCTAAGAATAATAATATTAATTTAAGGATCTGAATATATGTATTTATATAGCTGGTAGTATAACTGTAATCCACTTTCTTTATAAACATGTTTTATTTTTAATTTGACTAATTCACGCATGATTACTTTAGAAACATTTTTAAACTGTTCATCTCAGCTGCGTACCTGAGCAGCCCATTTTTAAATGTTTTAAAATAAATTTTAGAAAGGTTTCATCTACACAGACATCACAGACTATTTTGGATTGTATTACTGAATGTTATGTCACAGTTCAACGTTTTATATACATCTAAATAAAGTCAGGCATCAGGTGCATAAACTATTAGTAATCAATAATTAGTATTGCAATTCACACTGTGATAAATTGTTGCATTTCCACATCTTGTAAAAACATTAATTTGCAAGACTGTGTTCAAACATATGTTAACTGACTATCAAAAAATAAGTACAAGTTTATAATACAAACTTATAAAATAAAAAATGAAGGTAAAATATAATTTAAAATTAAACCAGGGTTCATTTTTTTTCTGTCTCTCCCTACTCTCTCTCACTCGCTGCAATTTTGACACAGAATGGTTAAAACTGGAAATAGGTCAGGCAGGCAGAGGGAAGGGGGAGAGGAGAGGGGTCTTCCCACCTCTATGACTAAAATGCCAAAGAGAAATGGCATGATTGACATACAGAGCTGAAAACACTTGGTGCCGTTTTCTCTGCTTTAAAGGTACACACCTTGTGGAAGAATTTTCACCTCGATCATTTGTCCACCAGCTAACATAAAGAAGCAAACTGAATACAAAATGTACTTGCAAGAAAAGAGATTACAAACATTAAAAAACATACTTGCTTCATACTGTTATACTGTACAGTGCATTAAAACACTCTATGGTCACTATGCTGTGAGTAACCCTGCCCACTAAACCTCTTTCCCACAATTTCACAGGGGCAAGGTCACGTAGCTGATTCACAGCTGGATACAATTTTATCTTGTAAAAATTCAGATATTTGTCAACATATTTACTAAAACTATCCATCTCAGTAATCTCACTGTGTTAGTCTCATTGTACACCCCATTGCTCACTTAATGTTCACACCCAGTAAAATACAAAAAAAACTGTTTTCCACATTTCCACACCTCGGACCAGGGGGTAAGGAAAAGTGACCATGGACATTTTTCTCACTGACAGACAAAGTTGATTAAAACTCATTCCAAGGGGTGTGGTGTGTTAACACAAACTCTGCTTAACAGAGTCGCTTGTAAGACTGCTCAATTAAATAAAGCAACAGTACAGACAGACTTTAAATTCTTTAAGCAAAATTAGCTGTTTGTCAAAATCTGCTACTTTGCAAGCAGTACACAACTTCTCAAAAGGTACCTTTTGTCTCTCGTACAAACTCAACAAAGGTTTATTTTTTTAATTCCAAAATTTGAACAGTATGCCTCAGGGACTCATTATATTGTAGCGAATACGGTTCGCGAAGAAAAATCAAAATACCGCCCCCAGCCGGGTCTCACCTCCTGCTGTTCAATGGTTTCAAAGTATGTGTGAAATATCTTTTCTTACTCCAGTTATTAATCCAATCTATTTTTACTCATCCGGGTATGTAAAAAATATAGCCAAAAGGATCACTACAAAGGTTAAATTCCAAGCTGAAAAGACAAGACTCAACATGTCTTCTCTAACTCTGTAGTTTACAGCTCTACCATGGTCATTCTGTATTAATATTGTAACGAACGGCAGTGGTTCACAAGCTGGCTGCATCGCAGTGACAGTACAGCCCTCTGCTCCCCTGCGTATAACAGAGCTGCTGGCTGCTGGTGCTGAAGGAGGTCTTCTATAGCTCAGCTGGAAAAACCTCTGTTGAGCAACACAGGAGACCTGGGTTTGAGCCCATGTGGTGAAGGGTGAACTGGGGCAGGAGCAGTGAGGGCACAAGCCCAAGAATCTGAATCCGTTACAATGTTATTTAATAATATATTCTGTATTGCATTTAAATTGGAATGTTTTTACAAATATAAGAAGAGATGACACACAACGTGTAAATGTAACCCTTTTACCTCCTTTAACTTAAAGAATTGCGTGAAGAAATCCTATATTACGAAACCATCTCTTACAATAATTCATCCAGATACACACACTCACACCAACACCAACTATAATAGTGGACTATTTTTATATATTTGGCTATGTCAGAAACAAAGTAATTCTCTGATCGTGCTTTGAACCACCTGGGTGCAGCACACTACATTACAGTGCTCATTACCACTACAAGGACAATATAATTTTTTTTAAAAAAGGAACAAATGTCAAAATGTTTCCAAAACATCCACTTGTGATACTTTAGCTGCTTAGTTTCACGATTCCATATTAATATAGCTATCAAGTGATGTTAAATCACTACAACATTTATCTTTTTACAATAACAGCAAGTGGTGTTCTTACTACGCATTCTTAGAAAAGGAAAAAACGTTAGTTTTACTTATTATGGAATACAGAATATAAGCTTAATAATCTTAGAACAAGCACGTTAAAACCAGAACACATGTAAGTTACCAAGTTAAAGACTTTGATACATAAAATATTAATGCATAATTAAAATATTGATGATGAAGGTGGAAGGTTGTGTACTTTTGTCCAACTGAGCAATCTTGCTTTGATAAAATATACTGACTTTTTAATGTTTAATGATTAACATGCTGTAATACAGTTTTAAATTATTAAAAGTGTAAGGAGTATACAACTTAAATTCTTAATTGGAAAAAGATTGTCCTTCAGCAGTGACCGGGATTCGAAACTGGGCATTTTCTGGAGACAGCTGAAATGCTGTACATGAGCCGTTAAGCTTTATTAGCTCCACCTGGCGGTTTTACAAGGTGCTTCAGGTTACTATTATCATAGTTCAATTAACATGCGGTATGATGCGGAATATTGCGTCGTACCCACCGCGTTTTAACGCAGCGTACCTCGCGTTTTTTGAATGACTTGATTGGATCTGTAATGTGGAAGCAGTTTGGAGTGTGACTGTCCCCTCTTGGGATGAGAAACTCACTCAAGCCCTGCGCCAGCAGGCAGTCGGAGGGGATAAAAATGAACGGGTGGGGGCGAAGTTCTGAGAATTTCAATCACAGCGGATATTTTTACATTGTTGGATACATGAGTTTTTATGACGAAAAATACATGACTTTGTTTTTGGTGATGGTAAAGGATCTAACATTAGTGTAAAATAAATTACTTAATTGTTAAATATTTAAGTTAAATAATCAACAAATTATAAAATAACGTGCGTTCCCTTTTTTGTTTGCATATCAATCATATTTTGAAAATAGATGAGACGGTTAATATGATTAAAAATTGCGTTTTTGTTTAGTTAAAATATGATATATAAAGACCTGCTGTAACACAGTGACTTTGCAAAGTGACCAGAAAGGTGGAAAATCAAGCTCTGATTTTCTGCAGAGCTTGAGGGAGAGGGGGAGCTAATTCACCTGCTTGTGTTAGCGAGGAGCCCCCACAGGACCCGGGAATTTCCCCTCCTTTCCTGAAACTGTTTAGTCATCATTTGACCTCATCAATGGAAGTCATTTATTTTGAAACTGTTCTTTGTTTTCTGTTCATGTTATTTGGTTTAATATGTCCAAGTTGTCAGCATCTACATCTTGCCTTTGTCTGTTATGTATGGAATGCAGCGAATTTTAACGTTGATGGGCTAAATAACCCGGTTAAGAGGAGTAAGACTGAAGTCAAAATGAAACGGGAAAAATAACATACAGTTGTATGCAAAAGCTTGGGCACTGCTGGCCAAATTACATGTATTGTTGATTTTCTAAGTGAGAAGAAGTTAGCACAACCTCTGCAGCAAACAAATAAACTTGTTTCATATTTCTGCAAATTTTAATGCACAGTTACTATATATTTGCTGAACTTAACAGATCGAAAAAAATAAAACAGTAAATGTGGCATGTGCAAAAGTTTGAGCACCCTATAGGTCAGTACTTAGTAACACCCCCTTTGGCAGAAATCACAGCCTCCAAAAGTTTCATGTATCCAGCTAACAGTATTTCTATTGTTGCTTTAGGAGTTTTTTACCCACTCTTCCTTGCAGAATGCTTCTAGTTCAGAAATATTCTTAGGTTGTTTTGCATGCACTGCATGTTTGAGATCTCCCCACAGATTTTCAATAATATTCAAGTCTAGGGACTGTGAAGGCCATTCCAAAACCTTAATCTTTCATTTCTTGAAGCAGTTCATGGTTGATTTATGTTCTGGATCATTGCATTGTTGTTGTTTTTTCACTGACTGTGGGACATGAGCTTCCAGGATTTGTTGATACTTAGTAGAATCCATTCTTCCCTCTACCTGCACAATACTTTTCCTGCACCACTAGCTGCCACACAACCCCAAAGCATAATCGATCCACCCCCATGCTTAACATTTGGCAAGGTGTTCTTTTCTTCAAATGCTTCTCCCTTTTTTTCTCCAAATGTACCTTTGGTGATTGTAGCCAAAGAGCTCAATTTTTACTTCAGCAGACCACAGCACTTTGTTCCAAAACGCCTCTGGCTTATCTAAGTGTTGTGTTGCATACTTCAGACGTTGACTTTTGTGATGAGATCGCATTTAAGGTTTCCTTCTGATGACTCTTCTATTAAGATCATGTTTGTGCAAGCAATGCTGCATAGTGGACCGGTGCACCACTACTCCTGTGCCAGCTAAACCTTCCTGCAGGTCTTTTGCAGTGATATGGGGGTTTTACTTTGCATTCCTGACCAGTCGACGAGCAGTTCTATCAGAGATTTTTCTTGGTCTTACAGATCATTTCTTGACTTCAACAGTTCCCCTTAACTTCCATTTCTTTATGACATTTCAGACAGTGGAAATTGCAAGCTGAAAGCATTTAGATATCTTTTTATAAGCCTTCCCCTGCTTTGTAGGAGTCAATATTTTCTGATCCTCAGTCAGCTGCTTAGAGGAGCTCATGGTTGCTGAGTGTAAGCACAACACCCAGAGAGGTTCGAAGAGTCAGAGAATTGATGAAGCTCTGGAATTGTCATCACCTGACTTAGATTAAGGACTAATGAGTCAATTAAGTTCTAAGACCTTACAAAAAAAATAACACTAGTGGATCAAACGTTTGCACATGCCACATTTACTGTTTTCTTTTTTTTTCAAACTGTTAAATTCAGAAAATAAGTAGTAACTGTGCTTTCAATTTTCAGAAATATGTCAAGTTTGTTCACTGCAGAGGTTGTGTTTACTTCTTTTCACTTAGAAAATCAACAAAACATGTAATTTGGCCAGGGGTGCCCAAACTTTTTCACACAACTGTATTATATTCTTAAAAGAAACGTACCTTTCGAGTACCGAACCCGAGAAGCTGAAAAGGTATGGATATAGACATACATTCTATAGCTAATTTCGAAATGGTAGTAAAAGAGATGTATCTATTTTAATACCCAAGTCTCTGAACATTGAACCCTTAAAAGAAATTAAGGATAAAGAGGGTTGATATATATTAGTTCAGAGGAGACTGGAGAATAATGATGTAACCTTATTTAATGTTTATGCAGCCCCTGGAAGTAACAGGAATTTCATAAAGATACTCTGACCTTCTGGCTTCTGAAACTCAGGGAACACAGGCGGGGATTTCAACATATGGTACTTGATCATAAATGAGATTCAACTAACCTTAAGAGAAATCAGACTTCACACACAGGACTGCTTAATAAAACATTTCAGGATTTAGAAATAATAGATATCTGGAGGGAATCTCATGCTTCAGAGAAGGGCTACATTTTCTACTCTGTCCCACACTCAGCATACTCTAGAATAGCTTTTTCAGGTTTAATAGGGATAAACATAAAGTGAAGGAATTTACAAATGGAAACACTGATGTGTCAGATCACTCAGCTGTCTATCTTATTTTACATCTAAAAAGTAGACCTAGAAATACAGTTGGGAGGCTGAATACAGGTATATTCAATAATAAAACAGTTATTGAACAAATTAAAAATAAATTAAGTCACATTTAGAGAATAATGATAATTAAGAAGTGAACCCGGCCATACTATGGGTTGCCACAAAGGCAATACTAAGAGTGAAAATGTTTGCTATCATCAAATCTAGAAGCAAAATTAAAAGATCTAGAAGACAAAAATAAGGAGAATAACAATCCAATAGACGTGGAACAGATTAAAAACACTAGGAAAGAAACAGGTGAGAAAGAACTGGAGAAAAAGTATACATTTATATGGCAAGCATACTATGAAGCAGGCCCAAAGGCTACAAAAATGTTGGCAAGAAGGTTGCGTAAACAGCAAGTCTGAAACACAATCTACAAAATAAAACATTCCCAGACTGGAAAGACATCAAATAATCTAGAAGATTACAGAGAAAATGCAACTCACTCTGACCAATTTCAATTTTAAACGTGGACTTAAGTTATATGCCTCAATTATATCTAAAAGATTGGGGACATTTGTGTCAGAATTAACAGCCAGATCAAACTGGATCTGTGGATGACAAACCCAGGATAATATTAGACAAACACTTCACATGCTTCACCACATTAAAAAAGAACAAATTGGAACAATTCTAGTAAATTTAGATGCAGAAAAAGCTTTTGACTGTGTGAATGGGAAATACTTATTTCAGGTATTAGAGAGGTTTGGTTTCACAGAAGAGTCAGCTAAGTGTTTTAAAACTCTCTACAGGCCTCACAGGCAGCATTGCTTTAGAAAGGGGCAATAGTCAGAGATGCCCAATATCTCCCATTTTTTTGCTCTTTACATTGAACCTTTTTCCCAAGCAATTAGGCAGGGTCAGGACATAAAGGGGATCTTTTTGAAAGGAACATTATGTAGCCCTTTATGTTGATGACATTCTGGTATATCTAAGGGATCCTGATACAGTATTTCCCTTCCTTTTTTAATTTCCTTAAGAGATATGGACAGTATTAAGCATATAAACTCAATGTACAAAAAACACAGATTCTGTCTTACACTTATAGACAACAATAGAACTTAAGCAAAGGTTGAAATTTAATTGGAATTTAAATCCAATAAAGTATTTAGGCATATGGATAACGAAAGACACTGCAAAATGATACAAAATAAATTATAATCCAGCCATTACCAAAATCAGAGATGATTTGAGACTTTCTTTGATCTCTCTAGATTTTTCATGCAAGAATTTAAATCATAAAAATGAATCTAGTTCCAAGTTGATTATATTTATTTCAATCTTTACCTGTTGATATCCCTGACATCGCCCCCCAACAATTTATAGAATGGGATCCGCACATTTTTCGTTTCATTTGGAATGGAACGAAACCAAGAATAATATACTGTATGCTACCTTACAGCAAAATAACAGGGAAGGGATGGCCCTCCTTTTATGCAGCACAACTCAAGCCTCTGGTCTGTTGGTGTGATGATAAAATGACAGCCAAGTGGAAAGACAGAGACAAAATAAAAAAATAATCCATTCCAAGTTATAAATGGCCATCGAACCAGATTTCAATATGATCAATTAGATTCCCTAACTGCATTTACATTAAAAATTTGGTTTGAGATTGTTAATAAATTAAAATTACAAAAACAGATCAGGGTGCTGAGGTGGTTTGATTATGATCAGCATTTTTGCCAAGTATACTTGATTGAAGATTTAGACAGTGGGCTCATAGAGGTATTACTTCATTCTGTACAACAATGGAAAAGGGAAATCTATTAGGTTTTCAGACCCTTAAACATAAATAGTGTTTGGCAAACCAGTACTTTTCCCCTGCTACTTACAGATGCATCAGTATTTATTAAAAGAGACCAAGGAACATGATTCAAATGCTCAAATAAATCAAGTCATACAGATCATTACCCAGGTTTACAATAAAGGCACTAATAAAACAGTATCAACACTGTATCAGGGTATAATGAGTTCTAGAAAAGAAACAACAGATTATATTAAGACAAAATGGGAAGAAGAACTAAATCTTCCCATCACTAGCGAGGAATGGGAGAATATGCGTAAAACACAATGCACTTCCACAAACTCAAAAAGATGGCAGGATTTTTGCTGGAAAAATTTTGCTTGATTCTTCATAACCCCAAAAATAAAATCGGCTCAGCTTGGATTGCCACAACCATGTTGGAGAGACTGTGATAATAGAGATGCAGGACATTCCCATACACTGTATTTTGGCAATGTCCAAGAATTCAATCTTATTGGGAAGAAGAGTGGCCTCTGATTCAAGATAATATGATTATCTAGGGCGGAGTGGTGGCACTGTGGCTAAGGATCTGCGCCTGTGGCTGAAAGGTTGCTGGTTCAAATTCCACTGCGCCGTATAAATGGCTGACCCTGCGCTCTGACCCCGAGCTTCTCTCTCCCTGCCTGTGTGTCTCATGGAGAGCAAGCTGGGGTACGCAAAAAGACAAATTCCTAATGCAAGAAATATGGCTAATAAAGTGATTATATGTTTACAAAATTCCAAAGTTCAGTTTTGTATCTGGGTAATCTGACTGATGAGGTTGTGGAGATTATTACTTGCTAAAAGTATTCTTGGCAGCAAGCAAGAAAGCTATAACACATAGTTACAACAGAAAACTGGATTGTTATTGTTTCCGAGATTTACTGTATGAAATGGAAAAATTAACCTTTCGGTTAAGACTGCAAAGGACATTTTAAGAGATACTGGGAGAGGTGGTTCATTTCTAAAATCTAATGATAATGATTTTATGCAATATACCCTCTGTAAAAATGCAAAAGAATGAGGTTTTGAAATGACTGGCAACTCATTTTTTTTCTGGCTACCTTTGTATATTAATAAAAAACATAAGTTAAAAGAAAGTAAAAAAAAAAATTAATACAGATACAGATCTGATTTATGTCAATCCTTTATTCCTTAATTCTTCACAAGCATATTTCATTTTGAGGCTCACAGATGACAGCTTGCAAAGAGCAGCTGAATAGTAACAATAACAACACTGTTAACTATCATTTCGCCAATAAATCTAAATATTGTAACAGTAATTCTCCTTCACATCACACAGAGGAATATATAGTGGATATCTACACACCCTTATTGAAATTTCAGCTTTTGTTGATGTAAAGGCTGAAATTAAGAGAAATCATGTCAGACCTTTTTTCACTTTAATAAGATCTCGTAACCAAACAATATTTAAGTGAAAAACAAGTAGATATTTTTTAGGAAAAATAATTAAAAATAAAAAAAAACTTTCAATGCATTGGTTGCACATGTGTTTTCACCCTTTAACCAATAATTTGTGGAAGCACCTTTTGCTTTGATTATTGCAGTAAGGCTGTTTGGATAGGTCTCTATCAACGTAGCACACCTAGGTGAAAATGATTTGTCTTGATCTCAGCTTTTACATCAACAAAAGCTGAAATTTCAATTAGGGTGTGTACACTTTTGATATCCACTGTAGATAACATTATTTCCAAAATCAGATAATACTTCTGGTTATTAACAGCATAACACTAGCATATATTTGTAACACCTAACAGATAACTACAGCAAAGCATTCAGTGTGACATGCAGAAAATACATTTGGGATTTCCATCATAATTTTTCTACGAAACAGATAGGAAGCAATGTTAGTGAGAACGCTACCCTTTTCCAGCTTAATTAAGATTAAATAAGTCACAAGAGTCGGCAGCACTCAGTTTTGCTGTGTTAAACAAGTTCCTTAATAAGATGCCTTATTGATAACCTTTAAGTGGCCTCTGTGACACTGACATTACAGCATCTGTCCCAGTGCCCATTTAATGAGAACTGATAAGGTTCAATACAATCTTACAGTTGAGGAAATCCCACCTGATGACCTCAATCCACAGGGGACCTGCCATCTGCTTTTTAAATAGTTTTTTCGATCAACAAATGGGGTGGTACAATGTCTTTGCTTAAGGAGAACCACAGTTATCTACTGTAATCAGCTTACAGATCATTAAAATTTCAGAGTTTTACTTGGGCATACATCTCATTAACTCTAGCACTTCCTTCCAGTTCAGCAAATGACTTCATCCTTAAAATTCATATAGATTCCAAGCCTGAGAGTGGCTGACGGAATTGTGGTCAGTTCAGGGTCAAATCCTACAGTCCAGTATTTACAATGGCTATGTTGGCATGAATCAAAATGCAAAATGTTTCTATGTTGTCTATTTCACATAGTCCTGTAGCTAAATAATAGCAGAGCAGGATGAGAAATGCCCTGGAATAGAACAAACCGTTATAAGCTGCAAAATACAAGCTGCATATTGTGATAAATCCTCTGTTTACACATTCTGTCTTCAGATTGGTAAAATAACCTCATATGCCTTCCAGCTCCCCAGCAACTCTAAAATGAAATAAATTATAATTACCAGAGCTGTACAATTCATACTGTACACCTGAAACTGTCTCGCAGAAATACCGCTTCTGGAATGGAAGTTAATAAAAATATAAAAATACATTAAATATTTGTATCTGAAATGTTTTAATATTCATGAAAAGGACACCATAAATATATGTGTGAGGTAAAGGATGTGCTAGCAAGCCTGTAAATGTTTCATTTGAGGAAAAAAGGACAGAAGGCTTATCAACACCTTGAACTTCCCTTCTATACCTTGTCAGATTTCTCTGTGGAGTTTAGTATTTGCATTAATTTTACTTCAAATCACTTTATCACTCAATTTATGACATATATAAACTTAACTCAGCAAAGAAGAAAAATAAGCTCTTTCTCTTACAAGAAATACAGCAAAATGAACTCAACATTTTAACTTTCAGGATAACATTCTGCTTCAAGTGTAATATACAGGCTTTTATTAACTGTAATATGTAGTAAATTAAATGGCAACAAAGTACAAAAACACTGCCATCACAAATTGCTTCAATAAGAATGAGGGATTTCTTGAGACTGCTGTAGTAGTACTAAGTGTTATCACACCAATACATGAAAGCTAGAAAACACTTAGCTTTCTGAAGTGCAGACAACCAAGGAACTAAGGGCCAATTATCCACATGACCTCTTTGGTAGAAACTCCCCAGAGTTTTTGCCTCATAACACCCTTTGTTTATGCTTGCAAAAATACTACAAGAAACACTGCTAATCTAAATTAAATATTAACAGCTGAAATAGTGGTGAGCAAATTAACTTCAATTTACATTCACTTCTAACACAGAAGCCTATAAAATGTAAATGAATTTTCCCCTTGAAACATAGCAAAATTAAGCTAGGCCAGAAATAGGCATCAAGAAATGAACACCACAGCAAACAGAAATACTAGTCAAATTGTTTCAAAAGCAAAAATTTGTTGTGACAGTGTTAAAACCCAACGTGCCTTTTGTTTCCCATCTGTGCCAAACATGAGATATGCTACACTATTGATTTCCAGTTTCGCTTACTAGGGCTGGCAGTCAAGGAGGAACCAAGGAATGGATCCCATCTTATCATGCAGTGATCAACAAACGTAAAAAATTCCACATCGAGAACCTTTGCTATTCTCTGGATGAATAGCCCAGATGAGATTCAGCATCTTCTACATAATGTGTCGTTCTGCAGAGAAGTGTTTCTATATTATTTATTTGAGCCTCTTTTTGAACTATTCTGGATCAGATTACTTGGCAATCAGCTATTCCTTTTACTAATTTGCAAAAAAGACTACATAACTAAGAAATGGTTAAAGTGGAATGGACATTTTAGTATATATACATTACACATAACTAAAAGTAAATGCAGTTTATTTACAGTACCAGGTAATAACTTGGCAGCTATTAAAAAGAATTTCAAGGCTATGAATAACACATGACCGTTCTGGTTCAGAAACAAGGTTTACAACATGTTAATGTATTATGAGCATGTGATAGCCTTTCCTTGTCAGTCTGCTGAGGTTCTGCTGTCAGTATAACAAGCTGTAAATGAAATATGTATGACAGGTGCATGTTCTTACTGGAATTGAAAGACTGAATTTAATAATGGCTAAAGCTGTTACTGAGAGCATCTGCAACAAAAAGATGAATAAATATCATAGATATTTAACCCTATAAATGTCATTCATGTTTATAGGCAGAACATAATGCAGCTGCTCATTTTGTTTTATACCGGTATTCTTTACTTTCAACATGCGATTGTGAATTATCCATTAAATGTCAGGATACTAACGGGGAGAATGCCATTGTTGTTAAAATACGACTCATAGTATTTATACAATCGTATATGCTATGCAGCATGAAGACAATACTGTTTCAATAACAGTGAGTTTCAAGAAAATTTCAATATAGAATACAGAGTGTGTATATAAAGTAACCTCTTTGCTAACAAATCAGATACAGAATGGAAGAGCCCTGAAGGACTTTCAAAGGCAGGTGTGAGAGAAGCTGTTGAAAGCTGCCATACCCACTCAAAGATTAAACCTTCTCTAGTTAACGTTCATCTTATGCCAGTATGTTTCTGCAGAATCTGTCTCTTCTACTATTTAATTAGTTTTCTTATTGTCATCAGTTCAGAAATATAAGCATAACTTTCACAATGTTCGTGTATATTTCTTGACTTTTCTTTCTTAAAGCTTGTAATCTCTTTTGGCCCTCAATCTTTGCATTCCATTTTCTTATGTTCTAAATTTTAAACTTACAACTTTATGAGAATTAAAAACAAGCAGAGAGATTAACTAGCAGATAGATTTATTAAGGTTTAAAGAAAAGCAATCTAGAGACAAAAATCTGAACAGCCAAGATGTCCAACTGAAAGTGTTAATTAAGAAACTAGTATCACTTGTTCTTTTCTATCTTAGGCAAAAAGCACTTTGTTGATATTGGTTTCAACAGAACAGCCACTGAAACCACTTTACAAAAAACAAAGGAAGGAATATCCCGATCTCGGTTTATCATGTACATGATGTTTAAGAAATGGTGTAACAGGGAAACAGATATGGTCCAAACCAGCATAATACTAAATAGGGAGGTGAGAGACTATCTGCAGTGTACAAATGTTACAGCTCCGGGATGGGGCACAGTTCCCAGAAAAAATTGTACCTCAATGTAACTAGGTGTATAGGACCATTTCAATAGTAAAAATGTTTCTTGTGGACATTTTAATGCACAAATCAATCAATATAAATTAGCTATTAAAAAAAAAACATGATTTGATCTTGTTACATCTATAGGTGACTAGGAAGTGTCTCTATGAGGGTGTGACACCTGGCAGAGTAAACATCTGAGATGTGGAAGGTCCCCTGATAAAACAAAATGTAAAGTTTACCTTGGTATACCTAGATAATTAAATCCTGTTCTAATATATACGATCACATTAAGACCACAAGAAGAGAAGAGAGAGAAGTCCAGAGGACTTCTAGAGAGAGCTTGCTATTCTGTGTTTTAAGGGAACTTAGGTTTCCTGGTTAAAAGATACCTTGGTTAGAGACGTCTTTCCTGCTTAGGGGTGCATTTAGAGAATTCGGAGATAGGCTCCCCTTTATTTAGTGGCATCCTATTTTGCAATTGTATTGCATTTATTTAGAATGCAGCTAATCTCTTATTGTGGCCTCTGTGAGCATTATTCAAGAGTTCAATAGTGAGTAGCAGTCTTGGAGTTTTCTGGGTTATTTGAACATCAGGTCTCTGGAACGCATAGTTTGTACATTCTGTAAATTAAGTAACTTGTGTGTTGTACGTTTTGTTGTCCGTAGCACAGTGTTTATCTTGTCTTTGCTAATAAATATTTGTTTAACCAAGTGTGCCTGTATTATTACTCTTTTCACCAAAGCTGTGACAGAAAATAAAGAATTCACTTGCCTCTAATTATACCAACCGCTCGGGTGTATTCTGGAGAAATCACTTACCAGCTGGGGGTTATGAATATTTATTTTACTTATTGACTAAGCTGCTTGGTCAATTCCTGATTTTCACCATTTTCATAGCCTCCATTTCTAACAATGTATATGTCTTAATCTATCAAGACTATCTGAGATTCCTGTAATCCCTGTAAGAGAGATGTAAATCCCCTTCTAGTAATCAATTTATTAGTTTTTCAGATATGAGCTTAGAAAGCTGTAAAAAACAAGTATGGTAAATTCAAGGATTTGGCAATAATGGACATTCATGGGCTTATTTCCCATATAGTACCATAGATGGTGAAGAGAAGAAAGACCATGTGTGAACACACGAATGGTTTCTCTACACAAGATTAACCTCACAAATCATATATAGCATACAAAATCTGAAATAAGCACCTTAATATATTCAGAAAAATTGCACAAGCTATTGAGAGCTTCTAAACAGACCAAGAAGCACGAATTCAAACAGCATAATAAATTCTTCAATTTAAGGGCAAATCCCCATGAATTTGTTCCAGCAATTTGGTCATAGAGCTCTGGAAAGGGAAAGGACAAGGATGCTCAATTTCTGTCTTGTATGTTATAAAGCTTTCTGGCATTATGGCACTTTTGATTCAACACCTTGACTGTAATGGGTATACAGTTTGCACGCAGTAAATAATTAAACTGAATTTGTACCTAATACAGTAAAAGATAAATGCAAAATTTTGTAAAAGTGACATTATCAATCTCTCCTCTCCACTCAGTTCTGAACAACTCTGTAATATATAATTTCTCCAAAGCTTTCACTTGGCCTTCCTCTGGCTTATAGAGCAGAGTATCTTCAGAGTATTTTCACAAAATGACGTGAAAGTACCATGTTTTTTAGAAAAATGTCAAACTAAGTCTGAGCATCTCGATATTCAGACATTGATTTATGTAACAGTTTCTAGGGTCTTTTGGCCGGGTCAAACAGCGTGGCAGCCCCAGTTTTCATGAGCCACTAAGGGCCTTTATACAATGATTACTTTAAGCAAGTTTATAGTTTAGAAGAAAATTTGACAGTTGGAAAGGTAGGGCCAGCTGGCTGCTCTATCAGTACTATCTTTGGAAGAACTGGTAACATTCTTAGCTAACAGATTACTATGAAAAATCTCCACAGGAAGTGCGAGTGTGAGCACAGCATTCTCTGATGTCTGGAAAGGTGGCAGAGTTGGGGATGCTGCATGTAACCTCAGAAATCTATCCAAACCTCAAATCATCAGGTTAAAGAACTGCCCTGCTATTGAAATAGTCCCTAAAAAACAGGGACTGTTCAGAGTCATTCAAACCACTTGGGTTCTGAGTGACTGAACACAATCCCCATTTGCCTTTTATTTACAGGACCGCTTTGAATGAGAAGAAACAAGCTCCACTCCACTACTAATGTCAGACAAACCACAAACTGAGCAAGTGCATGCATTACACAGTGTTGATGGATTCCTTAAACACAGAATCCACAAACATATGGAAAGAAAATGATCCTTTTTCATAAGGATCTCTGAGGTTGAGGGTGATTCTTTCACCACTAAATATGAAGAGCAAATCACAGAATTATTTCTCAGTAAGGATGCAACACCAAGGATTCTCTATACACCTTAAAGTGCAAGAACTGTGGCGGTAAAGTGGCATTTGTCATTTTTGCAGGCTAGTAAAGAAATTGTATTTCAGATGAAAAGATCAATATGTTGCTAAAGTATAGTATTTCAGCTTCCATTTCAAGAACTTGTATACATGTTTAGCCATCCAAAACAATGTAATCTGCTGTGTTCAAGCCCCAAATTGTCTGCCTCTTGATTTAGAAGGCATAAACCAAGATGAAGACTACAGATTATGACTGAAAAGCAAAGAATTGTGAAGATGAAAGAAAGGAACATTTCACTGCAGAGAATTTAGGCATCACAAAATCAACAATATGGAATGCCTTGAAAAAGAAAAACTACTAGAGGAAAAGCATAGAACAGGTGGTCCAAGGAAGACAACAGTAGCTGATGACAGAAAAATCTGTGAGGAAAATCCCTAAAACAGTGGCAGAGACAAAGATAAACCTGGATCAAAGTGAAGGAAAGGCAAAAGGATGGAGAAAGAGAGGAATTGCAAATGATCAGAAGGACACCACCTCATCTGTGAAGCATGGTAGAGGCAGTGTCATGGCTTGGGCAGGCATGGCTGCCTCAGGAACTAGTGTCAGCATAATAAGGAATAATGGCAGCAGCAGAATGAATTCTGAAGTGTACAGAGAAAATCTTGTCTGCCCAAAAATATGCCTCCAAACTCTGTCGCTGGAAAAAAGACAAAGACCCAAAACATACTACACATTTAACTAAGGTGTTCATTTGGGAAGAAGAAGGGGAAACATTTGAACTGGCTAATTCAATCTCTTAATTTGAATCCTTTTGAGGGAGCAATTTACTTGTTGAAAAGAAAACCTCACAAGCAAGCAACAACTGAAAGCCGCTGCAGTTAAGGCTTTCCAAATCATCTCAAAAGAACGTCTTAAGAGTCTGTTAATGTCAATGACTTGCAGAACTGAAGCAGTCTCTGCATTTAAATTGAGATCCAATAACAGTTGTATAATAAGACCTTATTCAGAAAACCTGATTTTCAGGGTGGTTTACTGAAGATGAGTTCAACAAATAAGAATGTTTAAAAAATAGCTCAATTAGATCCTCAATAATGACAGGTTTATACTAGATGAAACCTAGTAAACACTAGTAAAAGCTGTAGTAACACTGTCTAAAAATAAATGAAGAACATTATTATTTTAATTTCTGTACTCAAGTAGTATGACTTAACTGTTCAGGCCAAGTCACCAAGCAAGATGCTCTAACAGAATTAACTGTTTCAAAGACTGTACTGTTTCTTTTTAGAATCCGCTAAAAAGGAAATATAATATGGAATCACTTATCTAAAGAAATGAATAACGATATTAATTTAAGGATTTAAATATATGTATTTATATAGCTGGTAGTATAACTGTAATCCACTTTCTTTGTAAACACGTTTTATTTTTGACTCCTTCACACATGATTACTTTCGAAACAGTTTTAAGCTGTTCATCTCAGCTGTTTTTCCGAGCAGCCCGTTGGTACAGAGGGTTTGCCAATAGGGGTTCTGTCTTGGTGATCCGAGTTCAATACCTGCTTAGGGTACAAGTTTTTATTTATATATCTATTATAACATATTCAATGTTAAGTTATATTAATAATTAAATAAAAACGTGAATTAGCAAACGTGAATACTGTCAATTGTTCAACCGGTTTAATTCAAAACACTTTATTCAGTTGGGCAATTTAACAGACGCCTCAAGCCTTAAAACGAGATCGTATACATTGTAATTAGAATCAAGAATAAAAAAGCGGTATTAAAAATACCACTGAAACTATAATATTGTGTCTGGTCATTATTAACAGTATTAATTTAATAATAATAACAATAATAATTTCAACCTTCTTGTATCTTTTTCAGAGTCATTTTTTTCTTTAGTTTTCATAAGTTTCGCTTATTAAAATGCCTATTTATGAGACAGGATGTTTCAGATGTCAATAACTTTGTGAACAAATGACACGTAGCCTGAAACCTACAGGTTTAAAGATGGTGATTTTTGAAAAATTCACAGCTTTTATTTAAACAATATCTAGTACCTGGTTGCATTTTTAGAAACCTTAGTGCAAGTGACTTCATAACGTGAGAAGGCATTATGCTATATTTATTATGCATTAGTTGAAACCTTCTGAAGTCTCTCAAGAACATAAAAGTGTAAAATAATATTATGTGGCATGATGGACAACTGATTCTTTTAATTTTAAAGAACGTAACGTGTCTGCCTAAAACAGACATTGCATGATTTAAAAACCCATTAAAAAATGGTTTAGTTAAAAACACTAAATCCACGAAAAACTGGGAATTTTTACTTGTGATAGGCTTAGAATCTTTGTGTAAGCTGTAAGTTTTTTTAAAATGCAACATGCATTTTCTTACAGATACAGTACAATCACATTCTCCTGTCTTCCCGTGGTGCGAAAATGAGCTCAGTCAGAGAAGAGGCAGCGCCGCAAGAAGAACGTTCTGCAGCTTGCAGTGTTTATGGCACTGAGCATGTCTGCCTTTAAAACTTACAGACTATACATTTAATTAAAAAATTTCCAAGAAGAAATCCTTAAACACAAAACCATCACGTATAATAATTGATCCAGCTGGTTCCCTGTTGAATGACACTGACAGACCAGGTTCAATTCCAGGTGGTGTACTACATAGTACAGTTTAAACTTTTGTTTAAAATTCCAAGTTAAATTGTTGGCTGATTACTGGCTGCTGAAATTTGGATCGGACAAATATAGATTTTCTCAATTCGGATGTAAACCTGAAAGAGACACATCATGTTCACAATAAGCTTTAATAGTGGACTATTTTTATGCATTCAGCTATATGAGAAACAATACAAAAGTAATACTCTGATCGCGCTTTGAACTGCCTGGGTGCAGCTAGTTACATTACAGTGCTCATTACCACTACAAGGACATTAGAAGTTTTTTTTTAAAAAAAGAAACGAATGTCAAAATGTTTCCAAACCATCTACTTGTGATACGTTTGCTGCTTAGTTACACGATTCCATATTCATAAAACTATCAAGTAATGTTAAATCACTACAACATTTATATTTTTACACTAACAGCAAGTGGTGTTCTTACTACATATTCTTCGTATTCTTAGAAAAAGATAAAACGTTATAACTTTTTATGAAGTACAGAATATAAGCTTAATAATGTTAGAACAATCATGTTAAAACCAGAACCCACTAAGTTACCAAGTTAAAGACTTTGATGCATAAAATATTTATGCATGATTAAATTATTTATGATGGTGGAAAGTTGTGTACTTTGTCCAATTGAGCAATCTTGCTTTTATAAAATATACCGACTTTTTAATGGTTAATGATTGACATGATGTAATACACAGTTTACATGTATTAAAAGTCTAAAGAGTATACAACTTAAATTCTTAATTGAAAACAGATTGTCCCTCAGCAGTGACCAGGATTCAAAACCAGGCATTTTCTGGCAACAGCTCAAATGCTGTACATGAGATGTTAAGCTTTATTAGCTCCACCTGGTGGTTTTACTTCTGGATACTATTATCCTACTTCAATACAAAATGTGGCAGTATGCGGTATATTGTGCCACACCCACTGCATTTTAACACAGCGTACCTCGCTCATTTTGAATGGCTGGATCTTTAGATTAACATTTTCTGTTTTACACTGGATTTTTTCTTGAACTGTAAGACAGCATCTTGTTCTTAGATTACTACATGTTATTCATCTGGATGTTTGAAAAATCCTTAATAAACTCTGTCTCAGTGCTGGACATATGATGAAAATTTGTTTAAGCAGTTCTGAACTGATGAAGAGAACTAAGCAAAGTAGTCAAAGCTGTAAAATCCCTCTACCTGAAAAATGACCCAGAGAATTGCATCCTTTTATGTTTCTCTTTGCATTTCACTTTAATAAATGTCAGTGACAATCTTCTTTACCGAGACAAAACAACTTGGAAGACTGCCATTAAATCTGTTATCCTCTTGAAATCTGAGGAAACAGGCCTGAAATGCTCCAAGTATGCAGTATGAAGAAACTCTTTTTTAAGACTTCTCTTCAGCATAGGATAAACTCGAAAGCCTACATGAGGCACTGAATCCATATTTCTGACAACCTTAACCCAAGGTAGAAAAGAAAACAAAACCTAATCAGAGAGGCAAAAATTCCTCTGTTATGCAAAACATTTCACTAGCCGTTAGAAAATCTAGATATATGCAAAATTTATCTTTCCTTGGGTTAACCTTTTTATTAAATTTTTTTAAAGACATTTTATCAACTGGAATTAATCCTGAAAAATGCAGCAATCTGTAAGAGGCCGTTAGCAGGATGGAGAGGGGCATTAAAGAGCCACAGTTTCACAAGCCCATTGTGCATGCCAGTTAAATTTAGCAAAAGGTATAGGACTCAGGAGGAATCATTCCTCTCACCCTTTTTGTTTTCTTTAATAAGAAAAAAGGGTTTCTGCAAAGCAGCTTCAAAACCAGCACAAAATCCAGGATGTGTTACAACTCTACCGCATGGAGGTAAGTTAACCAGGCACATCTACTTACAACAAGTATTACTGGTCTTGCCAGCTGAATAAAAAAGTTGGTTGCTAAATATTTTTTTACTCAAACCATGACACCTCAGCACAATCTGCTTCCACACCATTTTGTACCTAAGCATGACTGCACATTCTAATTTCGTAGGGAGAAATAGTTTGGCTCTGTACTTTTCTTTCTTGTAAGAGCACCTTCATAAACTCTCCTTACAAACTGAAAATCTGTTTTCTTAACAATTCATGCGTTTAGAGATAATTAGAGATTCTGATTTTAATGAATCAACACCAACATACTTGGTAAAATATACTGTATTTATAGCTCACAGCCCTTCCTAAAATATACGCAGGTCTTGATTATTGAAGAATCTATGTATTGCTCTTTCAGGTAAGATCTCCTTCTGTTTTTGTCTGGCAAACTTTCGCCACATGCTAACATTAAGATACATTTGTAAAATACAGATGATGTCAGAGAATATGGATCCTTTAAAGTTTTTTCTTCGCTTACAAACTTAGCATAAACAACAGATATGGTTTTGGGAAAGCAGGCTATTTTTTATTTTTTATCTATAGCAAGTTTGTACAGGAAACATGCCAGCTCAATATACCTGCAAAGCTGCATACTTTGGGTACATTTTGCTGTTGTATCAAAAGAAAATATTATAAATGTTACCATACAAATAAAAAAGGTTCAGAAGAACTCAAAAGATTCAAGACAGTTAAGATCTTACTCAGAATATGTTGCTTATTTAGCCATAATTCTTTCTTTTTTACCATACCTCTTCACACTATGAATCTAGCCAGCTGATTACTTACTACTTGTAGGTTTCTGAGCGAACATATTCAAAGACATGAGAGACTCCCAGCTGGAACTGGTCTGCGATGGGGGTGACCCATGGGTTGTTCTCTGCCTTGAACACCTGTTTGGGCCCTGTCAGATCCAGGTTACCTGCAATTATAATGAGACATTGAAGAAAGAATAAAGAACAGTTCTGAAAATATTCCGCTGTAGCTTGTGGCACTGCTTAAGCAGCTCTGGGTACTCATGGGGCTAATTAAATTGTTATAGATTACTAAGTGTTGAAAAATCTGTCAAGAAATATAAAAGAAAATTTAAGCCTGTACTGCACAGCTAATGTCATGCTTTGCAAATTATAATATTTATTCATTCAAACATTAACACTTTCTTTAAAGTGGTGGATAACAGAAGAAACTTTGGTGAAGTGGTGAAGTTGATGTTAATGGTACAGTCCCTCCTGTCCACTAAGAGTCATGGAGTTGCAACCACAAAGAAATATAATAAATATTATGATTGCTTGCAATTAAAAGGTCAAACCATCAAGAGGTGCATCAATCACTAGAGACCATGCCTTACTGTCAAACAAGTGGGTGAGAATATAACAGTCAGACTGCATTCAGTGGGAATCATAGCATGCAACATTGACAGGTTAGGCGTAAGAAAGCCAACTGTGGCAAATGTTTACAAGTTTACAGCATAAGAAGTGTGCAATCATTTGTGCTTAACCACATAACTGTAAGCCTGGCCAGGCAACTGTCAATTTCAACCTTTCATCTTCTATATTACAGTTTCTTATCCGACTCAACCTTTCCTACAGAGCTTTATTGTGTTGCTTCAACTGTTCCCAAAGACCTTCACACCACCTCCTAACGTTATAGCTGATAACTTTAAAAAGGGTGGATTCGTTGCTCACCAGATGACTTCAGTTTGGTAGAGAAACTTTAATGATATGGAGGGTTTGTTCTTATCAGGTCTGATAAGTCTGACAGAGGAAATCAATACAATTGTTTAAAAAAAGGTTTTATACAGTAACTTGTTTACCCCATATGGAATACTGGTGACCAACCTTGGGATTACTACATTTTAAAAATCATACTTTGTTGACAAACGAGTAGTCTACTACAATCTTCAAACTTTGAAAACGAGAGGAAATTTTGGCAAAAAGGAAAACACTACTAGAAGGGATGGAAAAGAATGTTGATTATATTCACTTATCTGTGCTATGAAGTTATACATTTGTTTTTACCAAGGGCCTACAAGCCTTTGATTTCCAAAGTGAACACACTTTGGAAATATCCAAAGATTTCATCCAGCTGTTTCTTGACAGAAAGGTATCAGATTCAATATGTCTGGGTAACTTGTTGCCATACTCAACCATTTGTGTAAAGAAGTGCTTTCTGTTCTAAGTTCTAAATGCACTTCCACTTGTGACATCTGATTTGTGTTTCACTTTTCATTCTAAAGAAATCCAATAGGTTGACTTGGTCATTGTCTTCGAGGATTTAAATACTTATATCAGGTTCCCCATCAGACTTCTTGGCTCAAGATTCAGTTCTTTCTGCCTGTCAGAGTAGGACATTAATTTAGGCCATAGAATGTATCTTTGTTTGCTATCCTCTGGACCAAGTCCGGGACAGCTATAATCTATAATGTGGTGACCAAGTTTGCATCGTGTGTTATTGTATAACATAACATCCATTGATTTATTTTCTACACTTTTCCTTTTAATTTGTTTAACTATGAACATCAGAATTATTTATATGGATGGAGTTTAAAAAAAGGGAGAGGAAGAAAAATCTTTAAAAAGCAGTTTATAGCCAGCTGTCTAGCACGCGCCTTTTGAAAAGGGACACTTCACCTTATGAAAAATACTATGCAGGGGCTGTCACAGAACTGGAAAAAAACACTGACAAGCTACTCTGGAATCAAGTCGATCAAGAAGTCCCAGCACCTCCAGCAGTACCCTGCTCTCTTCCCGTCAGCTCAATGAGGTGTGTTCTATTAAACAATGTGCTGAGGGTGTTTGACCTCTTGTGTCAGTCAGACAGCTATAGCCCTAACTGCCTTACGCTTCACTGCTCCTTGTTAGAAGTCTCCCACCCATCCCTGTCATTAGAGAGCTGAGCATTGCTGCTGTTCTAACAAGGATCATGCAGCTGGCAGGAGGATTAAATAACGTGACGAAGGGAACCTAACAAGCTAAAAGAACTGATGCTTCCAACTGCCGCTGATGGCTCTCTGGGCCCCAGCTGCTCCAGGCTTGGCTGCCAGGGAAAGGCTAGCGATGCAGCATGTGCTGCACATGCATTACAGTCACCCAAATGAGCAGAGGATGTGCCATTCTTCAGATTACTTTCCATCCCTTACCTGAGCCGCACGGTTGGTCCTTTCACAGAAGTCAAAGCAACAATTAAAGTGCAGTAACTGTCACAAACTGTAAAAATTATAATATAGCTGCATTATAGCTATTATTTCTTTATCATTCAATACAAATATCTATTAGACACATTGCCTTTTTCTATACTTTTTACTTCACCAAAATTCAAAATAGGCAGCTGCTTATTATGTTTTAAAGGTACAAATATATATTCAAGAAGACAGCTACATGAAAAACTGACTTTTCTGTGTGATATTACACAATTCACAAGTGCCAGAACTTTGTGAAACCCATCTCCAGCAGATGTACACTAAACTCTGTTGCTATATGCTTCAGGGCTTGGAAGTTTTACTTTCTTGGTTAACTCATATAAATAAATAAACTTTAAACACAAGAATACAGACAATGACGTTTCGAAAGCAATGTCTTGATGGAAATGCTGTCAAAAAGTACTTAAACTCCAATGACTTTTCAAACAAACTTTCTAGCATATACTGTACAGCTCAGCACAGGTGATTTCTTTTTTCCAGCACTGTGACGAGATGGCCAAAGATCCCAGAGACATGATTTGATGTAGAAAAGCAGGGACAGCACAAGTCTCCAAGAGACAAGAAGTAAAGTGAAAAAAAGATCTGAACAGACAGCAGTAGAATCTGCATATGGTTCAGTTTTTGTCACGCTGCAAAAATCAAACATAGGATAACGAGTAAAAAAAGATAATTTGACCTCTGTTTTTTACATGGTTTTCCCTGTTTACTTAAACATAGGATCCAAAAGTACACTGGAACTATTGGTACAGTGATTCAATAGTGAAATAAATACATAGGTATTGTATGCTTCAAAAACAATCATTCAAGAATACAAAAGCATCCACTCCTTAACCTTATCTACAGTGTCTGAAGAAAACTGATAAAAAGCACAAAATATAATCACATTTAAAACACTCAACTGAGTGTGATTTATTGCTAAAGTTAGAATCAAAACGTAGCCTTTTCCATATGCAGTGGATCACCAAGCACCCTTTTTTAGACACAGTTTGTTGAAGGTTTGTTACAGCTATACAGTAGGTGACTAGGAAGTGTCTCAAAGGGTTTAAAGTGTGTGGCCTTCCAGCAGTCCAGAAACACACCATATAAGGTCGCATTAGGACTGCAGAAAAAAGGAGAGAGAAAAAGACAGTAAAGAGAGAGGAAGGAGGAGGACGAGGGGAGAGAAAAGACAAGAACAGAGAACAGGAAAGGAGAGATGAGAGGAGTCCAGAGGAGTTGGAACTTGAAGCTTGCACCAGGTGAGAGAATTCATGATGATCCAAACAAAACCTGACTGAAGCCCAGTATTGGAACCTTGCTAGAGAGAGCTTGGTCAAAGCTTACATCACCTCTTCACTGCCTGACACCCTAGACCCACTAAAATTAGTGTATTGTCAGAACAGGTCAACAGAGGATGCTATTGCCACTGCCCTCTCACACTTGGATAAGAAAGGAACATATGTGAGAATGCTGTATGTTGATTACAGCTCAGCATAGTGCTCATACCATAGTGTCCTCAAAGCTTGTCATCAAGCTCCAGGACCTGGGACTGAACACCTCCCTTTGTAATTGGATCCTGGACTTCTTGAAGGAACATCCGCAGGTGATGAGGGTGGGAACCAACATATCTTCTACCCTGACTCTAAATACTGCTTAGCCCTGTCCTCTACTCCTTATCTACCCATGATTATGTCATCAGACATAACTCAAACTCTGTCATTAAGTTTGCAGATGATACAACAGTCATCAGCCTGATCACAGATGGTGAAGAGTCTGCGTACAGGGAGGAGGTTGAAACCCTGGCAGTATGGTGAACAACCTATCTCTGAACATCAGTAAGACTAAGGAGATGATTGTGGATTATAGGAAACACCAGGGAGGAGATCACACACCTATTTATATCAATGGGACTTCAGTGGAGAGGGTGAGCAGTTTTAAGTTCCTGGGAGTTAACAGAGGACTTAACCTGGATCCAGCACACCAACATCGTGGTCAAAACAGCACAACAGCGCCTATTCTTTCTCCGCAGGCTAAAGAAATTTGGCATGCCATCACATATTCAGGCCAGCTTCTACAGGTGCACTACTGAGAGTGTCCTGACCTGCTGCATCACTGCCTGGTATGGGAACTGCTCCGCCCGGGATCCCAAAGTACTGCAGAGGGTGGTTAGCTCAGCGCTGTTCTTTGCCGGCTGTGAGCTACCAAACATCCACGATATCTACTCAGCTAGATGTCTTAAGAAGTCCAGGTCCATTCTCAAGGACCCCAGTCATCCCAGTCATAAACTGTTTTCTCTTCTACTGTCCGGTAAACGGTATCGAAGCATTCAGTCAAAGTCCAACAGATTACGGAACAGCTTCTACCTCCAGGCATAAGACTTCTAAATAGCCAAGCTGCAGTTCCTTCAGCAAATCACCATAATGGCTACATGGACATACAGTTTCTATTGTATTCTGCATGCTGCACTACTTGGACATACAGTGGTGTGAAAAAGTGTTTGCCTCCTTCCTGATTTCTTATTTGTTTGCATGTTTGTCACACTGAAATGTTTCAGATCATCATACAAATTGAAATATTAGACAAAGACAACACAAGTAAACACAAAATGCAGTTTTTAAATGAAGGTTTTTATTATTAAGGGAAAAAAAATCCAAACCTACATGGCCCTGTGTGAAAAAGTGATTGCCCCCCCCCCCGTAAAAACATAAATCAACTGTGGTTTATCACATCTTTGGAAAGCTGAGTTCAATTTCTCTAGCCACACCCAGGCCTGATTACTGCCACACCTGTTCTCAATCAAGAAATCACTTAAATAGGACCTGCCTGACAAAGTGAAGTAGACCAAAAGATCCTCAAAAGCTAGACATCATGCTGCAATCCAAAGAAATTCAGGAACAAATGAGAAACAGAGTAATTGAGATTTATCAGTCTGGAAAAGGTTATAAAGCCATTTCTAAAGCTTTGGGACTCCAGCGAACCACAGTGAGAGCCATTATCCACAAATGGCAAAAACATGGAACAGTGGTGAACCTTCCCAGGAGTGGCCGGCCGACCAAAATTACCCCAAGAGCGCAGCGATGACTCATCCAAGAGGTCACAAAAAAACCCACAGCAACATCCAGCCAGCAGCCATATCACCCTGCAACTCACAACCGGCAACCCACTGAAGCTAAGCAGGTGTGAGCCTGGTCAGTACCTGGATGGGAGACCTCCTGGGAAAAACTAAGGCTGCTGCTGGAAGAGGTGTTAGTGGGGCCAGCAGGGGACGCTTACCCTGCAGTCCATGTGGGTCCTAATGCCCCAGTATAGTGACGGGGACACTATACTGTAAACAGGTGCCGTCCTTCGGATGAGACGTAAAACCGAGGTCCTGACTCTCTGTGGTCATTAAAAATCCCAGGTCGTTTCTTGAAAAGAGTAGGGGTGTAACCCGGGTGTCCTGGCCTTACCAATCATGGCCTCCTAATAATCCCCATCTATGAATCGGCTACATTACTCTGCTCTCCTCCCCACTGATATCTGATGTGTGGTGAGCGTTCTGGCGCACTATGGCTGCTGTTGCATCATCCAGGCGGATGCTGCACATTGGTGGTGGTGGAGGGGAGTCCCATTACCTGTAAAGCGCTTTGAGTGGAGTGTCCAGAAAAGCGCTATATAAGTGTAAACAATTATTAATTACAAATTATTATTATCCAAAGAACTGCAGGCTTCACTTGCCTCAGTTAAGGTCAGTGTTCATAGCTCCACCATAAGAAAGAGACTGGGCAAACGTGGCCTGCATGGCAGAGTTCCAAGACGAAAACCACTGCTGAGCAAAAAGAACATAAAGGCTTGTCTCCGTTTTGCCAGAAAACATCTTGATGATCCCCAAGACTTTTGAGAAAATACTCTGTGGACTGACGAGTCAAAAGTTGAACTTTTTGGAAGGTGTGTGTCCCATTACATCTGGCGTAAAAGTAACACAGCATTTCAGAAAAGGAACATCGTACCAACAGTAAAATATGGTGGTGGTAGTGTGATGGTCTGGGGCTGTTTTGCTGCTTCAGGACCTGGAAGACTTGCTGTGGTAAATGGAACCATGAATTCTGCTGTCTACCAAAAAATCCTGAAGGAGAATGTCCGGCCATCTGTTCGTGACCTCAAGCTGAAACGCACTTGGGTTCTGCAGCAGGACAATTATCCAAAACACACCAGCAAGTCCACCTCTGAATAGCTTAAGAAAAACAAAATGAAGACTTTGGAGTGGCCTAGTCAAAGTCCTGACCTGAATCCGATTGAGATGTTGTGGCATGACCTTAAAAAAGCGGTTAAGGCTCGAAAACCCTCCAATGTGGCTGAATTACAACAATTCTGCAAAGATGAGTGGGCCAAAATTCCTCCACAGCGCTGAAAAAGACTCATTGCCAGTTATCGCAAACGCTTGATTGCAGTTGTTGCTGCTAAGGGTGGCCCAACCAGTTATAAGGTTTAGGGGGCAATCACATTTTCACACAGGGCCATGTAGGTTTGGATGTTTTTTTCCCATAATAATAAAAACCTTCATTTAAAAACTACATTTTGTGTTTACTTGTGTTATCTTTGTCTCATATTTTTAAATGTGTTTAATGTGTTTTGTTGTCTGTAGCACAGTGTTTGTCTTGTCTTTGCTAATAAATACTTGTTTAACGAAATGTGTCTGTATTATTACTCTTCTCACCAAAGCTGTGACAGAAAATAAGGAATTCACGTGCCTATAATTCTAAAAACCGCTCGGGTTGGTATTCTGGAGAAATATTCTGAATATGATTAATTACTGAAATGCTTGTTCATTTCAGGATTTTCACCATTTTCGTAAATCCCCCCCCCCCCATTTGCAACACTATACATTTTGGTCATCAATATATTTACTGCCAGTCCATTTCATTGTAAAAAGCAGTACTGTAGGCGCTCCTTTTAAGTAATTACTTAAAGAGAAAGGATGTTAATACCTATGTCTGCAACTGTACGCTCACAGAGCTTCTGTGCCACCTTTCCTCACTGAAGTTCACTGGATTCGATTTGAGTCTGTCGAAACTAATGAAGAACAAGTGAAGAAAAAAAGACTAAAGCGGGCTCTGCACACTGTTCCACTGCTGCTGCTTAAGAAAGTTGGGACAGGTAATAAATCTGACATGCACTTTAAAGATTCAATGTTTAAAACATGTATAATAACAAGTGAAAGCTGTTCAAACAGAATACAAGACGAAGTCCTGGATGGGTTTGAGCTGGTGTCCTGTGACTTGCCAGGGACCTGTAAGTATGCTGTATTATGTGCCTCATATTTGTGTTCTTTGGACAATGGGATCTTTTATGGTATCTTGTGGTTGCACAAGAGGTGGATCTAACACAATCTAAGAAGAAAAACAATTGACAATTTTGAATCTTCCTGCTACAAATCGGCCACAGTATATTGACATCCAAAGTCCAGTCAAACCGTTACATGAAAAATGTTTTTTATGAATTTACTTTAAATGATATAGCGGCTTTTTGATTCACGAGTAACAATTATTTGCATACTAAACCTTGTTCAATACCTTCATTTTAATTTATTCTTGATTGTTCAATGGGATTATTCACACAGATATACTTGTCATCTACAATCTGAACTAATTCAACATTCAGTACTAATATAAAGCCATTACAATTTCTCCATCACGAGGGTCAAAACGAAAAAAACGTATGGCTGACTACATGCCTTCATTCACACCCATTGAATATGGCCCCTGAGTAGTTATTTTAACAAAACCCCTCTACCACAGTGTTTAAAACACAGTATCTCATCGGGATAGAGTCCATACTACTTATCATGGAATTAAGAGGATTGTAGAGTACAACTAATTTCTTTGGATAGGACACTGGTCCATAGCAGGGACTACTCCCTACTTATATAGCCGGGTGGACTAGAGCAGCTGGGTTACAGTACCTAGCTCATGGGTACAAAAGCAGTGGAGACTTGAACCCACAACCTGCCAGTAAGCAGCCCAGAGACTTGCCCTCAATATGCTGCCCCCTCCACTACAATGTTTACTTAAAAAAAAAAGTAAACCCAGCACTAACCCTTCTCCATCTCAAGCTGTGAGCTCTAAACAGAAATACATAACAAACATGAAAAAAGAGCTGCTTCTTCCCCTACATCAGAATTTGAATAAGTGTTTTGAAATAATCATTCAGCCTGAACTGCACTGCTGTGCAGAGCCCTGGTTCCTAATGTCTCCAATTCAAGGGGGGGGCTTGCTCCAATTCTGCAAGAGATCACTATGGGGGGAGGGGGATGGCAGCACCAGTTCTGCACACACGAACACTCTCAAGACATTTATCAGGGTCCTTTAATATCCAGGCTCCCAGGGACCATAGAATGCACAGTTATCAACATTGGATTATCTCTACACATTTTTCACATCATTTTTCCTACTGTAAAATACCTGGCCAGGTGCTAGCAGTTTAAGAGGTAAATCTTTGCTCTGGATTTACTTTTAGGCGATAAAAGTGTGACACAGTTAGTCCAAGTCTTTATAGCAAGGTGCCAAATGTTTAAGTTCTACAGAACACTTACCCAGTTCAGGGGGGAGAACAGTGAGTCGGTTGCCTTGAATGTGGAGCTCCTTGAGCTGAGTCAGTTCCCCAATCTCCTTGGGCAGGGAAATCAGGTCATTATCCCTAAGGCTGAGCTGGAAAGAGGATCCCTTTTAATTTATATACAGAAAAGCAAACCCAACACCCAAAAAGCACACATGGAAAAAAAGACATCAAACTGGCACAGGTCCAAACAAAATAAATGGTACCCTTATTAGTGCTAGATGTGGTGTTCACAATATACAGTAGTACATTAATGCACAGGAAATCATGGACTAAACCATGAAAAAAGGTTGCTGTATCACGGCCCTAGTGGGCTAAAACCATGGGAAACACGCAAAACTGCAATAAGAATTTAAAACAAAGTTCGGTAACCGGTATAGCTGGAAACATCAGTAAGATACCCAGGGAGTAAGGATGAGACTGATGAGACTGGCATGGAATGGTATCAATATACAAAATTTAGACAATGCTCTGAAATCGAGAGATTTTGTACATAAGTACGTATCACCACTCTTCGCTTCTCAACAAATCTTAAATTAAGCACCAGGAGCTACCTTCTTTTTTAAAGCAGTGAACTAAACCAAAATCCCTTTTCAATTGACTTGATGCAAGGCCTGTAAAAGTCTGGCAAATAAGAAAAAAGTGAATTGATTTTTTAGGAATTTAGATAAATTACTCACTATCTGCAGCTTCGTGAGCTTCCCGATATCTGGAGGTAGGATTTCAAAGTCGTTGTCACTGAGATAGAGTGCACGCAGGGTGGCTGCAAATTAAACAGCAATATATAAACAGGCTAGCTTCAGAGCAGACAGTTTGAGGCTTGATCAATAAAAGGAGTCAGGTTTGATTAATAACCAGGTCTGGTTGAAACACGTCTGACAAACCCAGGGCACCCAACAATAACAAGCAGGTCAAGCTTAGATTTACTGTCTTACTGTGCTGTTGTGGCCAGGATAGCATCCATATACACAGAGCACAGACACAATTAACAATTAACTTTGACAACAGTACAGGCCATCTGAGGCCTGACATTTAAATTAGGGCTGTCACAGCTTTTTACGTCTTGTAGCTTGTATCAACTAAAATACACCCAGAAACGCAGTGTTTAAATGCAAATTTAATATCTAAATGCATGTAGAGGAAGACTAAAAATATTAAGCTCTGTAAAGTTAGTACCCCTACAAAAAGCATAATGACAGTCAATGTATTTGTTTTGCCATGTTTGTGCAAAAGTTGCGTTTGTTCTACTCTCCTTCCCGAGATGCAGCAAATTTTTTCTGGGTGACGTCACTCAGCCTTTCTATAATGGCTCAGGAGATCCAAACCAGTCTCATTCGCTTGTACCAGTTTATGTCGTTAAAGGTATCATTTTTGTTGCTTTCCTTCCCAAGATATAGTGTCTTCTATTCCAGGGAGTGATGTCACTCACCCCATGAAGTTGCCTCCCCCTGCAAACAGCACAAATATCTAATATTTAATCTTCTATAGTCACAGCCTGGTTTACTGGTTTGATACAGTGCATTTAGGAATGTGCTTAATAATGCCTGAATCTCCTGATCAATCGGCTATTCCTCTAGGTCTGTGATTTTTAAACTGCAGAGCGCCCCCAGGTGGTACGCCAGATGACCCTGGAAATTTGTTGTGTGCACTGAAAAATTTGGACGGGTTTCATATTCTCTATTTTAATAAAACTAGTTTATGTGTCAAATACTCAGCCTACGTAATATGATACAGCACGCGCTAATACTTGAGTGGACACAATAGCTACGATGTAATTCTCTACTAGTGTATAGGAATGCGTGCTACGAACGTAAGTGCCCAATTATATTTTAAAAAAGTTATCTCCAGCAAATGGGGAGGTAGGAGAATGCGCATGGTTTTGGAACACTGGCAATCTTGTGAGCACAGAAAAGGGTGATAGATAACAGAAAAATATTTAAGGACTGTTCTCAGTTAATTTGAGAAAAATGCAATGTTTCACTCCCATGCGCATTAAATAAAAACTTCTTTTAACTTCTGAGACAGACTCCTGAAATAGAAAAAAGGTAAAAATGCAAGCTTGCAGATTGCTAAAGCAGGTAAGCCCCACATTATTTGTGAAGAACTTTGTTTACCATTGGCAAAAGAGCCGACACGTATTATATGTGGAGAAAAAGATGCTAAACAGCTCAACCTGCTGCCCCCTTAGAAAGACACACTCGTAGAATTATTGATATGGCTGATGATGTCAAAAGTACGCTGATAGAGCGCGTTACGATGAGCAGTTGCTTTTCACTGCAATTAGATGAGTCTGTAGATGTCATTGATTTGGTCAATTTTCTACGTAAGATACGAGTTTGAGGACACGTCCCACGAGAACTTTCTGTTCTGTAAGCCGCTACCAACAAGAACTACAGGAAAGCACATATTTCAGCTTCTGAATGAATTTATCAAGGAGAATGGCATCAACTGGATAAAATGCGTTGGAGTTTGTACAGACGGTGCTAGGGCAATGACAAGCCGACACAGCGGTGTAGTTGCACAAATTAGAGAGGTTGCTCCAGATATTAAGTGGACGCACTGCAACATCCACTGCGAGGCCTTGGCAGTCAAGAAAATGCCTGAGGATTTAAAATCTGTTAGACTCTGTTGTGAACTGTATCAAGGCTCGAACAATGAATTCACATCTGCTTTGCTCGACAAAACAGGCTCACCCCTCTCACTGAAATGGTAAGTGCTTTTTTATTTTTATTTTTTAATTGTTGCTGTTCCCGTTATTATTATATTTATTATATGTGTGTGTGAGTGTTTATGCACGTGCGTGCATGCATTCATGTTGGTCATTGAGATTTTCTGTGGTTCCTATGAGAAGATGACTTGTAGGTGGTACTTGGATGCTTTGGTTTGATCAGGGGTGGTACTTGGTCCAAAAAGTTTGAGAACCACTGCTCTAGGCCATTAGTATGACTTGTTAGTCATACAACTTGCCGGGCTGTCACTGTCTTTGGGCTGGTGTCCAATTGATGTACAGTATAATTTGGCTGTGGGGGGGTTTGTTGCCTCACAGCAAATGCACTGATAGAGGACAGCATATTCCACTACAGTACTGCTGTAAGCAAACCTTCCCAAAGAGTCTCTTCTGATCCTCACATCGACAATGTACAAGGACAGCCCTTAATAGATCTGTGGCAGCTCATGTCTGTTTTTGTTCATCTCCGTGTCATGACTGCTCCTGTTTGAAGTGATTGGTTTGAGGTAGAGAGGGGATTGTCAACTTATATGAGTTTCCCTGTGTGCTGGTGAAGTGTGCATATTTGTACGTGGTACAGATCAGGTCATTTCCTAGGTCCTGGAAATGTACTCAACAAGGATTCTGTAGTATGAATATGAACTGCAGGGACACCAAATTAATTTTATTTGGATATTTTGTTTTGGATATCTAATCTCTAGTATCACAGAAAACAGAGTTTATGTTTCTCTGGTTTCTGAGATATTAGAAATTGTTTTTCAGGGGAGTGAGGTTACTCCCCAAATCTATATTCTAAAGTTCCCATAGAATATTCCAACCTTTGGTAACAACAAAAGTATTTATATAGTTATACTATTGTTAACTAATACATTACTAATAACCATTCAGTAGTAACTGCAAATATGTTTAATCCATTTTATTTTATTATGAGTAAATTTGGGACTGTTCCAGTTCTTTTTTTTTTCTTCACACGAAATACTTTAATAAAAAAATTGAACATTGAAAGGGAATTGTTTTATGTTAGCCAATGTTGATGCCTTCAATTGCCTTCTTGGTCTGTCCAGGGATTGAGCATTTTCTACATTTTCTGCATGTGTAAATTAAACTTTTCTTATCTTTTTATAAAAAAATGTTGGTGGAGCGTGAAACGCTCAGTTTCTGAAAAATATTTAGCAGATTTTAATACTTTGTAGACATGGAAATAGTTTTAAAAGATGAGAAACATTTAGATTTTGGGGGCCAAAATTCCCCCCAATCCGATGTGTAGGACTGATAAGCAACTACAGAAAACATTTGGCTGAGGTCATTGCCGCTAAAGAAGGTTTGTATTCTTCTTCCAGCACAGACAGTAAATGTTTTAACAAGGTGTTCAATATAGACATGAAAAAGTACATCTGTTTGTGTGTTATTTGTTTAATCAGATTGTGTTCATCTATTATTATGACAGAGATGAGAATCAGATCACATTTTAGGAGCAATAACTGCAGGAATACATATAATTCCAAAGGGTTCACAAACTTCATCTCACCACTGTACCTGCAGATTGTGTGAGTGCAATTCAGAGGGGGGAATGGGCAGAATAAAAGAATACCACAGGATATCTGCACATAACCAGGTGCATCCCTTCATCACTGCAGTGTACCCATCTGCGAATGGGCTTTTCAGCAGGATAAATCTCCATTCCACAAGGCTAGGAAAATCCTGGAAAGGTTCCAGGAAAATTATATTGAATTCAGCTTAATGCAGTGGCTTCCCCTGTCAAGTGATCTCAATCTAAGTGAATATTTTTGGGATTTTTTTGGGTTAGGTCAAAATTCAAGTATAAAGGATATTAGGTTATTGAAGCTATAATGGTTAACAAATTGACAGGGATAATAAACAGTACACATATGCCAGATTACTTTGGCATCTCTCAAAATGGAACTGTCTAAAAGAGAAGGGCTGATTGCGATCTCATTCAAGACAGTACAGCTCAAGACTAAAGGATGTTCATCTCTGATTAATAAGTAAAAGATCTGGAATGTAATTTTTAAGTTAATAGGCAAAACACCCTCTAGTTTATGGTTAATCTCTTGATGTTCAGAATAAATGCTCTCCATTTTTCATACCACCTTCAGTGAATATGCAATGTGATATTTCTGCAGGTTTGTTCCTTTGATTACTTTGTACTAAATGTGTTCGTTAATCAGTTGATTTTAACACCTCTCGGCATCATAAGCAATGTCAGTGCACAGTAGTTAGGAGACTATCATACATCTTTGATAAATTGCGAGCCAAGAAGATAAAGGCCGAATTATTTTGATTACATTTGCATTGAGGTTACTCTAGTAGTACTGCATTCCATTAAGGGTGTTGATACTGAACTCAAGAAACAGTTATTTTTTAAACAACTACCTTCCATTTAATGGCAGTTATTAGATCATATATGGATGTCAGAAGCACAATATTGGCTCATTAAAATATTTGACACAGGAAAAAGGAAATGCTTATCAGAGTAAATCCAAGTTAGTACATCAAAAAGTACACAAACATCCTTTTGTATTTCTGTCACCAAAGCTTGAGTCAAAACCTCACAGTAATCTGTAGTTATAATACCTTTTAATGTGACAACGCACCAGGTACCTGACTGAAATTAGTGAATAGTATATTCCCTGCTTCCGAACAGTCATTGTAACTTTTTTCCATATACAGTACATAGACATCCTGCCTTGCCACAACTGTGAAAATGCAAAAAACCTGGAGCAGGCACAAACATGTTTGTCTTCATGTGTTTTATAAGGGTCGGAAACAGATGCTAATGTGGGTCAACTAATAAACACTTATTTTCGGGGAGGGGGCAGGTGAGTGTTTTAGCATTGCAGTAAATCTGGAAGGTTACATTTGTGCTTGAAATAACACATTTGTGAATCATGAAGCTATGAAATCTGCATCACATACAAATGTGACCAAGGTAAACACTTAACAGTACACAACAGAGGGTGCTTTATCACTGTGATCACCACCTACCGTCATTTGGTATATACTGTATGTTCATTGCTCCAGTACAGATAATTCACTAAATACAAAAGCACCCCATATTACAGTTTACATGTCTATTAGTGAGAGTATATTGATCAGCACTGGTGTATCCATGTACTTGTTTTAGTTTACTTGGATATAAAAATCATCCCCAAGTGTCAAAGGGTGTGATAGTAAACTAGCACTGGAGGCACAGTTTAAGTGTTTACTCACTAGACCAATGTAATGTTAAGATATACGAGTCTTAATGAATGTTTACAGGCAGCCGTAACTGAAGCCACACTGCTCGCACTGTACTGGGATTGTGAGCAGCACGAAGAACTACTACTACTTACTGAGATAGAAGAAATTTCCTGGCAGTGAAGACTCATTCAAGTTGTTGTACGTCAGGTCCAGGACTTCCAGCGCAGGCAGGGAACCGAAGCCTCGTGGCAGAGTGCTCAGCCTGTTCATACTAATTACAGGGGTCAAAGCTTAGAGGGACGCGTGTTTTTGGTTGTTCTGATGTTGCTTCTTTACTCTTTACAATTTGAAATAAGTTATTTAAATATAAAATAATTTCACATCATTACTGCGCTAAACTGACTTAAAATGAAGTTCAAAGATGAGAGTATATCATATGTCGTGGAACTGTTTGACAAAACTCTAGGATAGTTAATCTTTTTTTTCCCCACTGAAGTGATGTTATATAGACTGGTGATAATAACCAGTTTCTCTTTCTTGCTGCTATTATGTTATAAGGTGTATTCTATACAGGCTAGAATTCTATTTGAGTCGGTCATGTGGAACGCACTCAATTTTATGATCTTAAAGTACTATTAAGCATTTAAAAGAAAACTAATAATCACTTTCTTGAAAATGTGTTCTTCCTGATTCAATCACAGCTTAATAAATTGAATCAGACAGAGGTTTCTAAAAGTATGCTGCTCAATTTCGTGATTAGAAAAATATAACCAACCTGTTTGACTCAGAATTTGCATTAAAAAAGCAATTACATACAGTGGGAAAGGTTTTGACAAATATGATCAAGCAGACATTCTCAACGGATTACAGTGCTATGAATACCATAGCAAAGCTTATGGTTTAAGATTATGGCCCAAAATGGCATATCTGACAGCAAATCAATGAAATATGTTATTTATTCTGAAAGATACTTTTAAGATTGAAGATTGTACAATTTAGAAAGAAGAAAAAAGCCCTAATCCTAAATGACATTGTACTACATCCTTTGTTTCAAACCTCTCAGCCTTTTAAGTGTACTCCAAGGCATTCAGTTACACTATAACCCATTTGAAGGAAGGAAAGAAGTTACCTTTTTTTTCCAAGTACAGGAAAGAACCAACAATGCTATGTACTTGATAACGTTTTCCATCTAAATGTTCCCTTAATGGAACTGCATTGAGAAAACAGTTTTAAACTTTTTATTTTAAATCCAATTATATTCATGTGTTTCACCCAGATGTGAAAAGAGTAAAGAATTATTGGGGTAACAGAAAAGGCTCTGGTTGTAAAATATTATACTACATCACAGACACTGTAAATATCTCACTTTTCCTATGAAACAAACTGGCACTTTATGATGTAGCACAATACTTACAGCTTCATATCCAGAAACAATTATCATTAAAAGTGTTTTAAAAAATCTGTAACTGTCAGCATGAACAGGCAAAAGAAAACATTTCAGTTCTACAATGATTCACATCACTCACATTTACCCTCAGATACATGAAAAAGTAAAAGAAAAAATGCTTGAAATCTAAGATTCAAAATTCAAATTGTTTCATGAGCCTTCTACTTATTGTCAATTATTTTCATATTTCTTTCAATATACTTTCAAACGTACTTCAAATGCAGACTGAAGACCTATTACTTCAGCCTAATGTATTCACACCTTACATTACAGCCTGCTGCAACCGTGGCTGCTGGTGCTGCTGTACATGCCATTGTGTGTCTCTGTGTTGGCCCATCAGGGAGATACCTCTGTTCTGACCAAACTATCCTATTCTCCTCCCCACATATCCGGATGGTGCCCGGGCTGGGCACCATCCGAGTTGGATGCTGCATCACTGCCATGGATCCAAGAGGGACATCGTTGATATACAGTTGCTATCGTTTAGGAGGATTTTGCTGGTCTACAGAGATCTGCATGGAGTACTGACATACAAAAGACATGATGGATGGATTAATACCCTCATTCATTTATTTCTTTTTTTAATTGTATAATGTTAGCATTCCTAAAGGGGTTGGCCTTGAACCCCTAGGGTTTTTTTTTCTCCTTACTAAGGAGTTCTTGGTTCCTCTCCTCCATTGTCTTCTGGTCTTTTCTGTTTTGCATTCACAACATGTATGGTTACATGCATTGTTAAGCACCTTGGGGCAATCTTGTTGTGAAAGACGCTATATAAAAATATACTGAATTGAATTTAAATAAAATTGGAAAAATCACTTCCAACATACAGCAAAGTTACTTCTCAGAGGTACTTCTATAGAGCTTCTTCAACCTGTCCTCCTGGACTGTGATGGAGCCAGCAGCACTGAATTCTGACCATGTCATTGTGGGGTCAAAGTAGGGTTGGGCGATATGGGCAAAAACATTATCACGATAAAAATTTTGTATCAGTCGATATAGATAATTATCGCGATAAATGTCAAATCATTATTTCTTTCAAGTTTAAAGGTAGATTTTTTCTCCTGAGTGAAAGTTGAAGAAACCAGACAGTTAATTGGTAAATTAAAGAACTCTTTATTTTAAGAACACAACAAACAGTTTCCAAACAGCAGAAACATTAAACAAATCTGTTAGCTGCAACACGTACCCGCCCTCGCGCAGTATTTTGTGCGCATGCACATATCACGCGCAAAGCATAAACACATATATCGAACATTTATCGAACTTTTGTTAAAATTAAATCGAGGAAAATTATATCGCGATAATTATCGTTAGCGAATTATCGCCCAGCTCTAGGTCAAAGTAATGAAGTAGCTTATCAGTTGGGTGCACCATTCAAAGACATTTGTTAATTAATTGAAATTTATTTCTGCCTTGTTCAAAAACGATCATGGAGCCAAACAGTTTTGTTATAGCGCTAAAAACTGTATGTGTCTAATGTGATTAGACATTAGACTGACCTGACCTGTAACCAGGTACAGAACATCAGTGTAGTACTTAGTCCCTTTTTACTTATACAGCACACATTTTTACTTAAGGGAGGAATAATAATCCATTATTAAAAAATCCAGAAGCGCAGTTGATTAACCCGAACCTACATTGTATATTTGCCAAAAATAATGTAATCTTAAAATTGGATTAAAAAATCTTCTAATTATACTTTTAATCGTGAATGCCAACACCAGCTTTCACTGGTAGGTTTTCCGGTATAATATTTGACAGGTTAATGTTTAGCTACTCTCTAGCAACCGTGTCTTTGTGCATCCTCTTATAACCCATTTTCAACTCACCTGCAGAAAGAAAACTAAAGAGTGTAAAGGTTGTGTTGTGTGCTGTGAGAACTCACCCCAGGTTGAGGTGCTTGAGTTTCTGAAGACTGCTGATCTGTGTGGGAAGCTCCTCTATTTGGTTGTTGAAGAAATTTAGCACCTCCAAGTTCTTCAGGTCAGCGATGTTTGGTGGAACAGCTGCATTGGAAAAGAAAAAAATCACTTTTAGTTTATTTCATACAATAAGGTACCCAAATTAAGGTTATAAAGGATGTTAGTGAGTCTGTGAAATTTAGCAGGTTGGGAAAAGTACGTATCACCACATAGAACAGAACTATGTGAAAATAATTAAAACAATTGCAAAAGTGGGGACAAAAGCATATATTCATAATTTCTCTTGAAAAGCACGAGAGAATGCATTGCTTGGTACTAGTGAATACCTATTTATAGTCTATTGATTTTTGTCATTAAAGGGTTTGCAGTTAAGAATAAATTGGTGTTAACACGAGCATAAACTAAGGTATATAGTTGATTTATTGATCAGTCATGTACAGTACAAGTAATGCTACACTATAATCCACAGCTCCTGTTGTATTCATATTTTTATCCTGTCATGGCATTGGTTCATTATATATTAGCTTTTTAAAAAACTATATTGATAGCAAAAAATCTGGGTTCATAATATTAAATTGTCACAAATCCAAATGACCCTGAAAGGAAAAGAAAACTGAGTGCTGTTCATCACGTACGAACTCTTTATATCTTAATTAGCTACTAGAGTGTGCAATTAGAATCTACATAGTGAACAGCTGAATTATCAGTCATTCATAACAGAATGGATCTGACATTTTAATGATGGAAATGTTTACTATGACCAATTTATTTCTCCCCTGACTCAATTCAAGTAAGAGAAAGATCAATCATAACACCTATATCAAATCATTCACTAATCAATGTTTAATGAAAACAGAGAAATAACTTACTAATGTATGACAAGTATGTCACCACTGAAATGAACAGCTTTCTTGTATTTATCAATGTTAAATTAAAAGTTCTGTTCCTTTCACTGAATAATCTCTTGCAAAGAAGCAGTTTTCTTTAATGTGATATTTCAATGAGTTTTATAGCTATACTTAAAACTGCTAGTCAGCATAAGTATCTACTGAGCTTGTGATTTCTGCACATCAAGAAAGCTTTCTAACACATAGGAACTCTTAGCATCATTTTTAACACTTCCCACTCTAAATTCAATACAGGAATTATCTTCAAGGAATTCTTGGGATCAGAAAAACATGGAACAAGTTCACATATCTTAAAGAAACAGTTTTGCTTTTTTGCACATTCACAACAGTAAGGCACAAACCTACAAAAAACAGATTTTGTTCACAGTTGGCACAACTCAATTTTGTCATGATGTTAGCCACTGTGGAAAGACTGACTTTCAAATTAGCAATAAGAGGCTGCAGTCCTGTGATCACAAATAACAGAAACTTTCATTCAGGTAATGAAAACTGATACTGAAAAACAGCACCAATTTAATTTATCCCCTTCTGAGATATAACCAGTTAAAGAGTTTAAGATACTTTGAGACGGGCAAGAAAACCAGCTTTCTTCATTAAATCTGCCATCTGTGTAGCTGTAAGTATATAAGGGTAATGCTCATGAATCAAAATCTGAAATCCAATTTTTGGTGATCATTCCTAGCTCAGGAATGAGATGAGATGTGAAAGCTTTAGATGAGATGTGAAACAGTTAGGTACCTGTTATCACTATAAGCTGTGAGCACTTGCAAAGTGAATATTAAAATGAAAGCAACAGAAATCCAGTCACTGAAAGAACAGAACAAAGAAAAATCAACATATCTAGTTGTAACAAAAAAAATTATTTGGCTATACTAGGGGGAAAACTGTATAATCAATGAATGAAGCTGCTCGGCCAGAGTCATGGAAATCAGTATCTTAGCTTTAAAGCACTTTGTGCCATTACCTGCTTTAGGTGCCATGATACTGTAGCTGGTGATTAAATATCCTGAAAATAAATTTTCATGAAGAGAGAAAGCAGGCGAATGACAACATTTGCAAAAGATGGATTGAAGGAATTACAAGGCACCTGTCTGGTGTGATTAACACAGTACTGCAATACTGTTGCAGAATGTAACTTGTGTTGATGCTACAGTCTGAACAAGTATCAGTCACCTTCAATATTAGCTGATCACTGTAGCTCTCAGCTCTAGAGAACACTGTGAAAACACCTACAATACATAAACACGATGAAAGGGAATTTAGATTTGTTGACTTTAATTGCACAAGGCAACTGCAGGAGAAAAAGCAACCTATTCCAGTCGCATCTTCACTCAGAAACAAAACTGGTAAGAGGAATCTCAAAACCAGTCCTTAACAACTAATTAATTCATAAACTTGAAATAGACCACAAACATACTAAAACTATGACCAATACATTGGAAGATATATTAATTTGATTGCTTACCTAATGCATTGATTTTGCCCAGTAGCAACATGCTTGTGACTTAATCATAATGTTTGTGTCTGGGTTCAAGAAGTTTTATTCCTTCATCCTTTAGCACTAGGTTCTGCACACAAGATGCTGACTATAGATATGGAATGTTAAAACAAGACTTCAGTAATTCTCAATAGGTTTATTGGGAGGATGTTAAATAGATTGATTACAACATTATAAAAACAACTAGAAAACTGCAAGCACTTTCAAAGATTTCCTAGTAATTCCCTATCCACTTGCTTAAAGAGAGTGAATGGCCTACAAGGGGAAACTACAAAGACACAAACCAAGTTTAGTGTTCACTGACTGAAAAGCTACTTAAGAGCCAGTAGAGAGCTCTGTGAAATTGCCCCCCCTACAAACAGCACAAATGATGAAACCCACCTCATTATTAGTTTGTGCTGGTTTCTGTAATAAGATAAGAGATAAGATAAGATTACTTTAATGGCCATATACAATTTCTTGTATTAGGAATTTGTCTTTTTGCATACCCCAGCTTGCTCTCCATAAGACAGACAGGGAGAAGCTTGGGGCCAGAGTGCAGGGTCAGCCTTTTATATAGGTTATAGCTTGATGACACGTTTTTTTACGTCACAGAGTGACATCACAGCCAAAAAAAGAAGACGCTAGATTGAAATGTAAAACATCCACCCACCCGACCAGACTCAGCAGTAGTTGCTGGCAATGAAATGTCTTTTCTACGAGGTCACCAGGGGGGGGGGGGGGGGGAGATAAAAATCACAAAATAAAGGTTGCATAATAATAGATAATAGTGCAATAGAAATTGAATAAAATAAACTCAGACAAAACTCAATATAAATAAAGCTGCTATGTGTCCAGGGTGTATGCAATACATTATGTCCAAGTAGTGCAGTATGCCAAATACCATAAAACACCCATTATGGTGATTTGCTGAAGGAACTGCAGCTGGGCTATTTAGCAGTCTTATTGCCTGGAGGTACTGTAGAAGCTGTTCCGTAATATGTTGGACTTTGACCGAATGCTTCGATACTGTTTACCAGATGGTAGAAGTGAAAACAGTGTGTGACTGGGATGACTGGGGTCCTTGAGAATGGACCTGGCCTTCTTAAGACATCTAGCTGAGTAACATCCTGGATGTTTGGTAGCTCACAGCCGGTAATGAGCTGCACTGACTTCACCACCCTCAGCAGTACTTTGGGATCCCGGGCGTAGCAGTTCCCATACCAGGCAGTGATGCTCTCAATAGTGCACCTGTAGAAGCTGGCCTGAATATGTGATGGCATGCCAAACTTCTTTAGCCTGCAGAGAAAGAATAGGCGCTGCTGTGCTGCTTTGACCACGATGTTGGTGTGGTGGGTCCAGGTTAAGTCCTCTGTGATGTTAACTCCCAGGAATGCTGCCAGGGTTTCAACCTCCTCCCTGTACGCAGACTCTTCACCATTTGTGATCAGGCCGATGACTGTTGTATCATCCGCAAACTTAATGACAGAGTTTGAGTTACGCCTAATGACATAATCATGGGTAGATAAGGAGTAGAGGACAGGGCTAAGCAGAGTTTAGAGTCAGGGTAGAGGATATGTTGGTTCCCACCCTCACCACCCGCAGATGTTCTGTCAAGAAGTCCAGGATCCAATTACAAAGGGAGGTGTTCAGTCCCAGGTCCTGGAGCTTGATGACAAGCTTGGAGGGCACTATTGTAATGCTGAGCTGTAATCAACAAACTGCATTCTCAAATATGTTCCTTTCTTATACAGGTATGAGAGGGCAATGGCAATAGCATCCTCTGTTGACCAGTTCTGGTGATACGCCAATTGTAGTGGATCTAGTGTGTCAGGCAGTGAGGAGGCGATGTATGCTTTGACCAACCGCTACGCTCAAAGCACTTCATGATAACTGATGTGAGTGCAACGGGGCAGTAGATATTCAGGCAATTGACTCTGGGTTTCTTAGGAGCAGGGATAATGGTGTTTTTTATAAAGCAGGAAGGAACTATAGACTGAGGTAGAGAAAGATTGAATATGTCTGAGAAGACATGCCAGCTGGTCTGCACATCCCTTTAGAACACGGACAGGGATAGCATCAGGAGCCTTGTGTGGATTGGTCTTTTTAAAAACCTTACACACATCCGCTCTGGATATGATCAGTGGGTTTCCACCTTGGTTTTCTGGAATCCTCCTGGCTGGATCTGCGTAACTGACCTCAAACCGAGCATAAAATGAATTTAGCTCATCAGGAAGAGAGACAGACTGTTGTGTGATATAGCTGGGTTGCGTTTTGTAGTCTGTAATGGTGCGTATACCAATCCACATGTTCTGTGTGTTGCAGCCGTGATAATATTACTTATTTAACTCTATAGTTGTATTTAGCTATTTTGATGGCTTTCCAGAGGTCGTATCTGGATTTTTTGTATCTGTCAATATTGCCAGAACTAAAAAACAGCTGTCCTAGCCTTAGGTTTGGTGCATGTCTCACCATTTACCCACTTTTTTTTATTTGGGTATGTGCAAACAGTAATCCTGGATAATGACAGTTTAGTAAAGAACTTATTTGTTCACTGCTGTGAAAGAAAACATTTTTCCCAATATTGCCATGGTCTGCATATGTGAGATGGTAGCCTTTCCAATGTTGTTTCTTGGATGCGTTATGAACTACCTGTCAACTTTGTACATAGTCCCCTTAAAAAAAAACCTGTTTCTTTTCATATTGACGAATGTGCTTTGTATAAAAAGAACAACAGTGGTCTTGTTGTTCATAAAGTTGCAAATTCAAGCCTTTTTAAATATGTGGCTTGACAGATGGATGGAATCTTTACAAATCCCTTGGTGCGCAAGTTTATTTAAGGAGACAGTGAGAAACTGATTACTTCTTCAGATTTTTAAAAAAGGACACTGCTACTAAGTATTAAGATGGGCTTGTTAAAGCCTCTTTGTAAGAATATGCAATGGTTTGTTAATGTTAGCTTTTTAAGGCTACACCTGCAACTCTTCTGATTAGGGTATGATATTAGTGAAAATTTAATTTTGCTATTCACAGAAAAGCACAGAAGATACTGGTATGAAATGCAAAATCAACCGCCACTCCCCACCCGGTCAAATAGAGAAACAAAATTGCAGAATTGTTACTGTTGCACCAGTAACAGAGCACTTGAACTTGGCAGACAGGGTTACCTACGGTCAAGGTCGCCGTGCATGGTCACGTGATCGCCCGAAAAAGAAGGTGCGATATCTCGGAAACAAAAGCAGCAAAAATGCTACTTTCAACGGTACAGACCGGCCGTTGAAAAGTAGCACTAAGAAACGCAGCACTAACGAATGAGAGCAGTTCAGGCCGAGTGACGTCACGACCCCGAAAAAAAGAGGTGCTATATCTCGGAAATGAAAGCAGAACAAATGCCACTTTCAATGGCAAAAACGCAGCACTAATGAATGAGGTGGGTTTCATCGTTTGTGCTGTTTGTAGGGGGGAAAACTTCACGGAGCTCAGATAGAGCCATTGGGCACCCTTTACCAAACAGGGTATTATCCAGTGTGGATATATAGACTATTGCTGCAAACTGTGAGGTGCTATTCTTAAACAGGTCTTGGTGTGATGAAACCTGGCAAGTCTGAAGTCAAACAGCCCAACAGCTCCTACAACCTGCCATGGTCAGACACCATTTAATTTGTGTAGGAGCTCCATTTTGCCATATGTCAGCTGTAGTGCCAGTATCAGACTGGAATGTACCACATTTGGAATTAACTGGCCAAACAGTCTTTGAACAGAGCTTTGCACAGGAGTCTGCACTCCACCAAATATATGATGACCAGATGTGTGCGAGAAATCACCACAGCAACATGTGAAGAGCTAATCAGAAGAAGCTTTGGTTGTTCATGAAATCTTCCAAGTGTCAATTCAATATGTCACTGTGGTTCCCAAGACAAAGGCACTTTCAGTTGAAAGAAAAAAATACAATTTTAGAATAATGAGGACTAATAATGTATAAGATTTTAGTAATATAATCACTAGAATACTATTTATCACCTTTATAAATGATCAAGCACATTTTTAACAGACAGAAGGTAGTATTATAGGATACTTATGCTGCAGTTATGCAGTTTTTCTATTTTCCATCCTGCTGATAAAAATATATATACCTAAGATGGTTGAATAACAAGTTCAAATAGGTGTTCAAATAGGGGAGATCTTGCTTGACACAGGTACCTAATGTTTATGATAAATTAATGGCTTTTCTGTCCCAGTATACTTTCTTTGCCACAACTGAAGTTGTGTCTGACTGCGTCTTTGAATGTGAAAGGGGAAGTAGTACTACCATTATTTGGAGGCCTAAGGAAAGAACACAGTTTATTTTTAGATTGCCAGTCTTTAAAAAATTGCATTAGGTTAGGAACAACTTTCAATGCTTGAAAATGTGGGTATATGAGGAGTCGATTTTGCCAACAGGGTTTAAAATGCTTAACATATGCCCTAAAAACTGTGTCTGTGGTTTGAGGTACACAAATATTCTATCCAAGGGGCAGCCCTGCCTTGTACCCCATTCTTCTTGGATAAGTTAAGTTTGCACCACCCTTATCAGAAATAAGTGGCTTTCCGATCATGGCTGGATAGATGCCTTTGGCCATCCAATGGCCTTTGGTTTCCAATGGTTTTGTAAAACTGCACCTCAATTTCTTATCTACTTACAAGCACTGTACACTTAAATGTGTTTCACTGTTAAGTGGTTAACTGTGGGAACCATTCCCACAAGGGGAATTATTTTTGTCTTCAGCATTATCGGGAAAACTTTTGTTTCAAATTCCAAGAGACTAAACTATTAACCTTGATGCATATTCAGCAAACAAGTGTGTATTATCTAAGTGTAGCACTTGGGTTAATTAAGCAATCAACAATCAGCTCAGTATTAATAATTTGGAAGATTAAAAGACTATGTAATGTAATGGAATTTAGGTTATAAAGAGACTTTATATCTTTCTATGCTCAATTTCTGTCTTGTATATAATTAAATTAAACTAATTAAACAAATTCTCTATTAAGTATGTTATAGTATAGTGCACTTTTTAAGCAGTTATTTAGACTGTGGGCAAAAGACGTATTGCTCTAATCATTTTATATAAATCAAAAAATTACTTTGTAAAAATCTGTGCCTGAAATAAAATCTAATTAAAAGGTCGATTTTTGTTGTTCCAGAGCACAATGTGCTGAAATCCCCCAAAACACACTCCAGCTGCAGACAACAAAAATGTAGATATTTCATACATTTTTCTCTTTTTTTAAATTTAAACAGTATTATAACTAACATACATCAGTATCATAAAGCACCAAAAATAAGAAAAAAAAAACAGTATAATCCTCCCAATCAGTGTGCTTTCTGAGCAATGTTGATCTGGTTTAGAGATCTTTTCTGGCCACTTTCTCGCACTACACCAATGACTCGTGCCACTCCAGCTCACCTGAGTTAGAGGAGAGGTTTGCCATACACTTCAGTATCACCGTTCTCTCTGTCCTGCACTTTATTTGAAGCAGAACAACAACAAACTTTTACTTATCCAACAGAACTCTGGCTGTTCAATCAATATCCTAGACAATAGGATATTTTTAATTTTGCACACCAGGCTGAAACGTTCTGCGGAAATAAAATCAATAAGCAGTCACGAACAAAAGGTTGCACACCACCTTATCTTTTCAACGTAAAATGTGATAATTCTCACTGATGTTATTACAGTTTAAAAAGAGTGGGTACAAACTAAGTAAGAAAATCATTTCAGGACCTTTAAGTGCCAACAGCACTACGATCTGCTGCATAAAATGTCTTGACTTTATGTTACAAAGAAAAAATGTGGAAAAAGATCAAGCAGTGTATACGTGGTGCCTTACAAAAATAATCACCCATATTTGTAAGTATTTTCCAAAAACTGCCGTCCAAACTGAACACTTTTATGGGTGAAAGTTAAAGAAGTTAAATGTCAGTGAAAACTGCAAAGAAAAATCGAGAACTTAAATATTTAGATTGCATATGTAATTTCTACAGCAAATCTAAATACGTTCAGGTGAACTTATTTACTTTGGAAAGTCACAAAATTATTAGAACAGCTTCTGTCTGTGTAGTGGTCACATGATTTCACAACAAATGAATCTGCCTCTATAAGGTCCCACAGTCAGGTAGTGAATTCCAAGCAAAGACTCAACCATGAAAACCAATGAGCTTTCAAACGAACAACAGATCAGGGAAAGAACATAAAAAACATTAAAAAAGACTGAATATTCCTTTGAGCATGATGAAGTTGATCATTAAGAAGTGAAAGATGTATGGTACCACCCAGACTCAATTTGTACCCCACAACCATACTGACAGAGCTTGAGCAAGACTGCAAAATGACCATAAATTGCACCATTCCAGTGTGCAAAGTTGACAGAGACTTATACAAAAAGACTTACAGCTAGTATTGAATCAGGAAGATTAATAAATATTCATCCATTTCCTAAGAGCTTCATCCAATTAAGGGTCACAGGGGAGCCAGAGCCTATCCAGGCAAGCAACAGGCACAAGGTGGGGTATACACCAGACAGGATGCCAGTCCATCATAGGGCAAGCACTGACACACACACTCACTGAAATTTGAAGAGTGATAGAATAAGCAAACACCATGTTTTAAAAAAAACAGAAACTTGACAGCTTATTTCTATCATATATAAAAACATTTTGAATAGGAAAAATTATGCATTATTGATGATCTAGTAATAATACAAGGTATTTAAAACCCTGAAGTATAAAGTAAAAAGAGTGAAGCATTGTGTAGTGATCTGGGACCCTGATTTAATACCATTAATACCGTTATCGTTACCGATAATAGCATCGTATAGGTTGAGCCCCCAGTGCAGACTGTGCTAGAGTATTCCAAAGCATAGTGATAGGAAGCTATGCAAGGGGATTTTTATATTCACATATGAAGTAGTACTACCATTACTAAACTCTTTACCAGATTCCCTTTGGTGTTTCTCAAAAAGAGTAGGGTGTTACCCCGGCGTCCTGGCCAAATTTTTCATTGGCGTTTACTAATCATTACAGCAAACCGTACTAGAACTGCTACAAAACAAAAAGCTGTAAGAAAACAAAGGATACACATTACTGTTTCAGCATGAATGTTTAGTGGAGTGACAATGGTACTAAACTGCATTCAGCAACTGGTGGTAATAAGACAGAGACAAGCAGAACCTCCTTAAATGGAGTTTAGCTATTGTATGGAAAATAAAAAACAGTATTTTGGTTATGTGTAAACTGGTTATATCTCTTGTTAGCATTCAGTTAATGTACATTGTAAGTTTTTTTTAATTTTATCTTGACCTCCATTAAAAACATGGATTTTACATTTCTTTAAATATATACTTTGCAATAGCACCCAGCTGTATATTATATTATACCATTAAGTCAGTTTTCTACCTCGCACGCTGTGCAGTGGGTATGCTGGACCATAATGGCTTCTACAAATCACCAGTATGGGTGCTGGTGGATGAAGTGGGTGCTGTTCCTGTATGTAAACTGCTATAGAAACAAAAAATTATATAAAAATGCAAGGAAATGCAATAACCAAGGATATTTAACTACAATACAATTGAAATGACTGAGCTTTTATTGCAGTTCTTCAAGGGGAAATTACACAGGTTAAACGCAGCTGTAGCAAGTGCACACTCCAGTGGTCAAAAGTGGTTTCTCACAGACTTGTTTACAAGTTTATGCAAGCTACAAAGAGGTCAGAGGCAATTTCATCAGGAAACACTTCCTTTTGACAGCACATTATAAGTCAAAGTTAGCTAGTCTGCATTTCCTGGATCTAGCAATTTAGCTATATGAGCAGATGTAAAAAAACCAAAATATGGTGTTGTTCACATTACGTTTTTGAACGGTATTAGTTTTAGATCCATATCTGACATTTTTATATAAGATAAAGATTTGCTTAGAATGTTATTTTTTCAGGGATTTATATCAATTGATTGTATTATTGTGTGAAAGCATAAAACCTTCAGCTTCAGTGTCAGCATAATTACATTTTTAAGACATTCTCAAAACATTCATATTGTGTGTTAATTTTTAGCTAGGGTTCACAGACAGCTATAATGTGGTAGATGAGTGGATACTGATTATCTGCCTACTGGTTAACATTGTTTGAATTAAACTGCCAGGGAAGGAGTATATGATTGTAAGAATCGTAACAAATGAAAGAAGGCCATAAGGCCCATGACCACTTAATTCTAACTATATTTAAATGGTCACACCCTCATAGCCATAAAAAAATAAACATTTTAGGGTTAATTTGCTCTCAACCTAACAGAGATTCTGGGCATTACGATTTAGCAAATTCACTTCCATGACAGATGGTGCTGCTGTCCAAGACCATAAAAAAGTTACAAACTAAAGAAGGCAATTTTGGTCCCTCTAACCCATTTGGTATTGAGCAGTTATTCGAAGTATGTCATCCAGTTTCTTCTTGAAAGAAACCAGGGAATTAACTTCAATAACACTAAATGGGTAACTTCTTTCATAGTCTCAAATTTATTTGGGTAAAGATGTGCCTTTAGCTCTTGGTTTTAAATGCTCTTCCACACAGTTCTCAATAAGAAATTGTGTTGTACGAATATAAATTTTAAAGATACAGGTATATTGTACCATATGTTGATTATTTCACGAATGGTAATGAGACTGCGTACAGGGAGGAGGTTGAAATCCTGTCAGAATAGTGCCAGGATAACAAACTCTCTCTAAACACCAGCAACACTAAGGAGTTGATCGTGGACTACGGAAAATATGAGAGAGCAGACACCAGTAGGTCTGCAGTGGAGAGGGTCAGCAGTTTTAAGTTCTTAGGTGTTAACATCACAGAGGACTTAACCTGGTCTCACCACACCAACATCGTGCTCAAAACAGCATAGCAGCGCCTACTCTTTCTCCGCAGGCTAATTTGGCATGCTGTTACATATCCAAGCCAACTTCTACAGATGCACTGTTGAGAGTATCCTGACTGGCTGTATCACTGCCTGGTATGGAAACTGCTCCGCCCGGGATCGCAAAGTACTGCTGAGGGTGGTGAAATCAGCACAGCTCATCACCGGCTGCATGCTACCATACATCGAGGATATCTACTAAGTTAGATGCCTCAAGAAAGCCAGGTCTACACTCAAGGACCCCAGTCACCCAAACCACAATCTGTTTTGCCTACTACCATCTGGAAAATGATACCGAAACCTACAAAGACCAACAGTTTTAAAAACAGCTTTTTCCCTAGGGCAATAAGACTGCTGAACAGCCACCCACTGTAGGCACCAGCAATTACCCAAACAACCACTGATAGTCAGTCCACTGCGTTTTTTTTCTTTCCCCCTGCGTTTTTTATTATTGCGTAATCTTGTAAATTGTTACTGTATAATTTATTGTATTCTTCTTGTAACCTTCTATCAAATTCTGTTCTAGCTCTCCTTGGTGAGCTCATGGAAAATGCATTTCACTGGTGACAGCCACTGCTGTATGTTATATTGTTGTGCATTGATAAATAAACAAAAAAATAGCCTCTACATGTATACCAAGATTCAGTTTCATTGTCTGAGGCTTGCAAAGATGTTGCTCTGATCATCCAGTCATGAAGCAGTGTTTGGTGCAGACAAACTCCTAAAACAACTATGTTGGATTGAAAAGAGCATTTTACCATCACTTCAATACTCTAATGCCATGGTTCTCAAACTGCGGTACGCCAGATGACCCTAGAAATGTGTTGTGTGCACTGAAAAAATTGGGACTGGTTTTCATATTTTCTATTTTAAGAAAATTAGTGTATGTGTCAAATACGCAGCCTACGTATTTAGTCTTAGCAATGACGATACAGTGCATGCTAATACTTCAGTGGACATAAGAGCAACTATGTAATTCTATAACATTGTATAGGAATGTGTGCTACGAAAGTGACCAATTGTATTTTTTTAAAGTTATTTTCAGCAAATAGGGAGGTAGGAGAATATTTGGAGGTGTTCCAAAATCACACACAACCTTGTAAACACAGGAAAGTGTGATAGATAACAGAAAAAGATTTAAGGACTGTTCTAGGTTAATACAGAGAACCGAAAAAAATATAATAATAACAATTATAATAATAATAATAATAATAATAATAATAATAATAATAATAATTGCTTACACTTATATAGCGCTTTTCTGGACACTGCACTCAAAGTGCCTTACAGGTAATGGGGACTCCCCTCCACCACCACCAATGTGCAGCATCCACCTGGATGATGCGACGGCAGCCATAGTGCTGGCTATACAGAGCGTCTTTGTGTTTTCGCTCCCATGCCCATGAAATAAAAACTTCTTTTAACTTCTGAGACGGACTCCCAACTGTCTTTTAAGGGAAAACGGGAAAAAATGCAAGCTTGCGGATTGCTAAAGCATGTAAGCCCCACTATTGGTGAAGAAGTTTGTTCACCGTTGGCAAAAGAGCTGACACGTATTATGTGTGGAGAAAAAGCTGCTAAACACCTTGACCTGCTGCCCCTTTCGAATGACACAGTCACTCGTAGAATTATTAATATGGCAGATGACGTCAAAAGTACGCTGATAGAGCGTGTTAAGATGAGCAGATGCTTTTCACTGCAATTAGATGAGTCTGTAGATGTCGTTGATTTGGTCAATTTGCTTGTTTACATTAGATACGAGTTGAGGTCATGTGCCATGAGGACTTTCTGTTCTGTAAGCCGCTACCAACAGGAACGACAGGAGAGCACATATTCCAACTTCTGAATACATTTATCGACGAAAATGGCATCGACTGGAAAAAATGCGTCAGAGTATGTACAGACGATGCGAGAGCGATGGATGACATGCAGAAACAGCGGTGTAGTTGCACGAATTAGAGAGGTTGCTCCAGATATGAAGTGGACGCATGGCAGCATCCACCACGAGGCCTTGGCAGTCAAGAAAATGCCTGAGGATTTAAAATCCGTGTTAGACTACTGTCAAAGTTGTGAATTGTATCAAGGCTCAACCAATGAATTCACATCTGTTCAGTGTGCTTTGTAGTGTGGCTGGTAAAATTAGCCTACCTGGCTAATATATTCTCAAGTTGAAATGAGCCGAATGTGGGACTGCAGTCTTTAACAATTTTTGATGTGTCTGACAAGATTATGAAGAAAAAGCTGCAGCTTTTTATTAATAAAATCAACGCAAGCTATGTCTTTGCTTTCCCAACTTTGGAGAACTATCTGCACACATATGGTGCGGGACTTGATGCTGCTGTTTGTGATGTGATTGCAGTGCACCTTTTGCCATTGGAAGAACAGTTCTCAGTTCTCAGAGTATTTTCCAGTTGAGGCCACACCAGAATTGAAACGACAGTCACTGTTGGATTTCTGGATCCAAAGACAGAGTGAATACCTCTCATTAAAGGCTGTGCGATTTCTGATGCGTTTTGCTACTTCTTACCTTTTTGTAAGAAAGGCTTCTCTGCTCTCACTACAATCAAGACAAAGTACCGCAACAAAATGGATGCTGAGCCAGATCTGTATTTGAAGCTCAGTACCCTCCTCCCTGATATTCCAAGGCTCACCCCTCTCACTGAATTGGTAAGTGCTCAGTGCTATTTGTATTATATGTGTATGTGAGTGTGCGCACTCATGGTGGTCATTGAGATTTTCTGTGGTTCGTATGAGAAGATGACTTGCAGATGGTACGTGGATATTTTGGTTTGATCAGGGGTGGTACTTGGTCCAAAATGTTTGATGCTCTAATGCATTATGTATATTAATGTACTGCTCATTAATGTGCGATGTACAGTGCACAAGCAAAAGTGTAAATAGGTATTTATAGCATTATGTCTTTAATACTGCATTAATTATTTTACATGAAGCACAAATTAAAATAAATTAAGGATAGGTATCGGATATTCAGCTTTGTCATTTGATTACCTTAAGTGTTTTTGTCCTATATACAGGTATAATATTATTGCTATTATCTATACTATGAACTTGCAACAGTATTTTTTATTGGTTTATTTCTTGGTTTACTTCACCAAGACCGCTACACTTTTGCTGTCTAGTACTACTAGAAATCACTTTAATGCTAGTAGAACTACCAATTTGGCTCAAAGGTCTCTTTAGGATGAAGTATAAGTTGGTGAAAGGGTCAGTGATTACATCAATGCCTATCACATTGGTGCACCAGTGCACCAGATGCAGAGAAAATTATGAGACTGATATAATCGAGGTTTAAGAATCCTCTCCAATGAGTAAACAAAATGTTGCTCATACCACTCCTGAAACAGATCAGAAAAGGTTTCGAGTATTAATCCTTAGTCAAAACATCACATCTTTTCAGACTAACCATACTTGAAAACCATATACTCACTTTTTAATGTTTTTGCTTTATTATCACAAATACATAGAAAGCCTTTCTACACATGTGTATAAATATATGTTCCAATATATCAGGTTTTACTCAAATGAAGAATTCATTTTCTGAACATTGATTACTAATAATTTATCCTCATATCACTACACTAGCCCTATTGACCTATTGCTAACATAATACTGCCCCATCACAAAATCGGTTAATCTTCTACGAGGAATTCTTAAAATGCTGATAGCATTCAAGTACAGTAAATGCAGGTACTTGGATTAAGAAATGGTTAATAGAAAACAGTCTAGATGAGAGACAGATGCTCTATTTAGGATTAATCAGTAGAGCTCCACAGGCTTTTGTATTAGAACCACTGGTCTTCCAGATTTAAATTAATAATTTAGATTCTTATATACAGTGCCTTGCAAAAGAATTCCAACCCTTAACCAATTCTCTAATTTTACTGAATTACAAATCCTACATTTAAATTTAGTTCTCTGTGATATTTTTATTTCTAAGCACTGAAACTCAAAATTATTTTAATGTGACTGTTTTATGTTAGAAAATATTTTTATGAAAAATAAACTGAAATATGCTGTTTGCATAAGTATTCAAACACCACATTTTAATATTTTGTAGAGCCACCTTTTGCAGCAATAACAGTCTTTTGGGGTAAGTATGTACCTGCTTTGCACACTGTTCAGGGGTGATTCTAGCTTATTCTTCCAGGCAGATTTGCTCCAGGTTGTTCAGGTTAGTCAGATGACACTTGTGCACCACAGTTTTCAAATAGTGCCACAGATTCTCAATTGGATTGAGATCAGGGCTTTGACTAAGACATTGTAGGACATTCACCTTTTTGTTCTTAAGCTACTCCAATGTTACTTTGGCCTTGTGTTTGGGATCATTGTCCTGCTGAAAGATTAACTTTCTCCCAAGCGTCAATTTTTCAGCAGACTGAAACAGGTTCTCTTGCAGTATTTCCCTGTATTTTGCAGCATCCATTCTTCCTTCTATTTTAACAAGATGCCAAGTCCATGCTGATGAAAAGTAGCCCCACAGCATGATGCTACCACCACCATACTTCACTGTAAGTATGTTTTTTTTTAGGTGTGGGCAGTGTTAGATTTGCGCCACAGATATCACTTTTGGCCAAAAAGCTTGGTCTCATCTGACCACAAAATATTTTCCCACATCACAACCGGGTCACTTTTTGGCAAGCACCAGATGCGCTTTCAAATGTTTTTTTTGGAGTAATGGCTTTTGTGCCACCCTCCCATAAAAGCCAGTGTTATGCAGAGCTCTTAATGTGGTTGACTGGTGCACCGTTACTCCGCTCTCAGCTACTGAACTCTGTAGCTCCTTCAAAATGATCATTGCCACTCAGTGGCTTCTCTCACAAGTCTCCTTCTTGCTCGTGCAGAGAGTTTTGAGGGACAACCTTTTCTAGGCAGTGTCTGGGTGGTTTGATGTAGCTTCCACTTCCTGATAACTGAACCAACGGTGCCCACTGGGACATCCAAACACTTGGATACTGTTCTGTACCCTTTTCCTAATTTATGCATTTGTTTTACTTTATCTCCAACTTCTTTGGAATGTTCATGAGTCTTCATTTTCACAGCTGTCCTTCGGACTCAAAACATGAATAATGATCCCTTAACTGTGGGATTTTTATCCACAAACTGTGGCAGTTATTTTAATGATTTACAGATAGAGGCCAATAGTAGAGCAATTTTGTCCTCGTTAGGGCAGTTGTTTTTCACTTGTCTAAACTTAGAGTTTCCACAACACAGGGATTGAATATTTATGCAAACAGCATATTTCCGTTTTTTTATTTTTCTTAATAATATTTTCTAAGGTAAAACAATGTCACATTAAAAAAATAATTTTGAGTTTCAGTGCTAAATTTCAAATTAGGATTTGTAATTCAGTAAAATGAGAGAATTGTTTAAGGGTCTGAATACTTCTGCAAGGTACTGTATATGCTGACTAATACAGTCAAATTAGCAGATGATACAAAATAAGGATGATTAGCAAACATCACAGAAGCTGAAAGGAAATTTATAAGAAAATAGAATTTAAGATTGGGCAAACATATGACATTCGATATTTAATGCCCAAGTGCAGAGAGTTATATTCAGACAGAAAAATTAAACTGCAAATACAACACAGAAACGGCTGCGTTTGACAAAGCAAAAGATCTAGTTGTTTATGTTGAGACATTTATGCCCTCTAGACAATGTGGGAAAGCAACAAAGACAAGGAATATTAAGATGTATAGAAAAAACTAAAATCAAGGATGTTGTTAAAATGCTACATATGATAATTATAATTTTTCCATTGATAATCAATTTACATAGTATATTAATGTCCACACCTTAAAAAATGCATTGCTTATTATTACTATTATCCAGCAGCCATATCACCCTGCAACTCACAACTGGCAACCCACTGAAGCTAAGCAGGTGTGAGCCTGGTCAGTACCTGGATGGGAGACCTCCTGGGAAAAACTAAGGTTGCTGCTGGAAGAGGTGTTAGTGGGGCCAGCGGGGGGCGCTCACCCTGCGGTCCATGTGGGTCCTAATGCCCCAGTATAGTGATGGGGACACTATACTGTAAACAGGCGCCGTCCTTCGGATGAGACGTAAAACCGAGGTCCTGACTCTCTGTGGTCATTAAAAATCCCAGGGCGCTTCTCGAAAAGAGTAGGGGTGTAACCCCGGTGTCCTGGCCAAATTTCCAATTGGCCCTTACCAATCATGGCCTCCTAATAATCCCCCTCTATGAATTGGCTACATTACTCTGCTCTCCTCCCCACTGATAGCTGATGTGTGGTGAGCGTTCTGGCGCACTATGGCTGCCGTCGCATCATCCAGGTGGATGCTGCACATTGGTGGTGGTGGAGGGGAGTCCCCATTACCTGTAAAGCGCTTTGAGTGGAGTGTCCAGAAAAGCGCTATATAAGTGTAAGCAATTATTATTATTATTATTATCATTCTTCACATAATCTGTACTCAGTTGTAACCAGAACAAATTTATTTTATTATAAACCTACCTGTTTGTAAATGCCTGCAATGAGGCTTATTTTCAAATCATCTGATGAGACCTACAGCTGAGTTGTGTCATTATGGGATATTTTGTAATCATTAAACTACACCTCTAAGAACCATGTCTGATATGTTCCGGAATAAAACAACCAATAATTAAATGGCACATAAAACAAAACAATTTTTTTAATTAAGAAATAAAAAACTTACTTGTAAGTTTATTGTGACTGAGGACCAGCTGAGTGATGTTAGATAAGGTGACTGCAACACAAAAAGGCAAAGATTCCATCATAATCTACTATATTTCAAGAAACATTACCAAGTAGACAGTGATTTGATCTTTTTATATATAATCTGTGATCAAACAGCCAACTAGAACATTGGAAATATTTTAAGTATCATATTCTGTAGCTACACCTCCTGTAGCTACAGAATATCACCTTACAAAAAGAGAAAAACAGTGTCAGGTGGTATAAATACAGTATAATGTCATATTTGAACACTATATTACACTGTTAGTAAAACAAGATGCAAAGGTTCATTTGCAGAGTAGCATCATTAAATAAGAGTAAGTAAGATCACTTTATTAGCAATATACAATTTGTCTTTTTTTATACCCCAGCTTGCTCTCCATGAGACACATAGGCACACAGAGAGAGAGAAGCTTGGGTTCAGAATGCAGGGTCAGGCATTTATACAGGACCCCTGGAGCAGCTGGGGTTAAGGGCCTTGCTCAGGGGCCCAACGGAGTAGGATTCCTCTGCCAGCCACGGGATTTGAACCTGCAACCTTCCAGCCACAGGCGCAGATCCTTAGCCACAGTGCCACCACTCCGCCCTATTATTATAGCACAATGGTACACTGCTATGAACTTTTTAAAACTTATTTTGATTAATTAAACTTAAATTAAATAAACTGAAATTTCTTGCAAATGGGTCAGTCACATATTTCTAAAACATACAAGAACATTGGAGAAAGATGTTATTCTTTGCTTTATGATACTTACAGAGACCAGGGATGTCCAGCATATTGGAGACTCCTCTATCACACATATCTACTTCGGGCAAATTCTTTTCCCGACTTTCTTCCACAATTTTCTTTAAAGACTTCGACATCTTCTGCACGTAAATTAAAGCACTGTTAAACGAAAATACAGGTATATGAAGTGGATGAACAACTCTTAATGCACTGCTTGCAGACCGGATGCATTATAGTGCAGAGGTGCTGTGTTTAAACAATGTGAACACAAGTTAAATAAAAGTAATAACACTAACCTTGTTTCTCGGTTGTATCCAAATAAAAGAAGTAAATAAAATCGGAATTATATTACGTTCTCAAATATATATATATGTCTGAGCTAAAAATGTACGTTTACCAAACACAGAACAGAACCCTAACAGACGCACACCCAACCCAAACGGAAGTCAGTCTATGCGTTGTGAAATTGTCCACATTCCCTAAAAGGACACTTCCTCAGCCGGGCAGAGAGTCTGGAATGCCAAGGGATATGAATATTTTCTCTCATATGATCCAATCAGATTAATTTTGTCTGTATCCCATAGTAAATACAGTCGAAATGAGGAACTGCACCCAATCAGAAAATGTTTTTTTTTCAGCGTCTTTATAGACTGCTTCCATAAGAGGAAGTTGTAACAGCAATAGGTTCCGCAGTGAAACTGCGTAATGTAGGCTTAAGTGGGATGTGCTTTAAAATTATTGCAGTACTGTTTTTGCACTTTTATAGTATCGAGTGAAGTACTTCATTAAAACAACTGTTTGTAGTAAACGTTTCAAACCAGTTAAACATTCCTTAACCTTAGTGGAACCTACAGTTCATTTTTCTATTACGGACAGTAAACCTATGTATAGTAAAATCTTACTATTGAATATAGTAAAAGGGTATTTTCGTATTTTAATCATATTGCATAATAAACGTTAATTTTCTCCATGTAGCTACACTTATAAACTTACAACTTATAAACTTACAATATAAACTTCTTAATTGTAATATTAAACATTATTCAATAAACGATTACATTCTAACATAAAACCAAGGAGGTATTATAAATTTATCATTTTTAAACATCGTATTCATTTCCAGTACTCTGTAAAACGCACAGGTTTAGAAACCTCTTTTTTGCCTACCAAGTTATCACGGCCGCCCAGCGTATAATTCCATGCGAGATCAAGAGACAACCGCGAAGCATTTTCTTCCTTTCTTACAAATTATTTTATTTAAAGGAGACGTTTCTTTTCATTGGCGACGTACATAGTGCTGCATGCCTTTATAGTACAGCGGGTTTAAGAAAATTATTACAATTGGCTGTTTCATAGATATTTGTATGTTAAATGACAGTTAAGACTACTTTTAAAGTCGTGTAGTCCATCATAGCCAGTCCATCAGAGAGAGAGAGGGCACTCTGTCACGGGAGTTCACAATTCGAAATGTAACCAGACTTTTTACACCCTACTTTAAATGTAATCTTTTTTTATCCATATAGTTGTGCACACAACGTTAATACAGAATATTTGAAAAATCTTAAAGCAAATATAAAGCACGTGTTTACTAAAACTTCAATAAATGCCTTCACAGGTCGTTAAAAACAAACTGCTGGAAAGGCAGCAGAACCCCAAAAGCATGAGGACACTACCAGGTGTTTCTCTTTTTGTTTCTGGGGGCTCTCGTCACACTGTTGTTTTTCCAACAGTGCTGGTCTCTGTCAGCACAGCTCTCGACCTTACCTTCCATGGGAAGCACATTCTCCTCTTCTCTCACCTCGGTGCCCGGCTGTATAAGAGCACCCCGAAAACCCTCCAGGAATAATTCGATACTTTTCTCGAGCCAACAGTACCTATGGATGCAGAGCCAGCCTGAACTTTTATATTTTTTTAAGGTTTTAGTTAACTGGAAGGGCCCGATAGTTTGTTCTATATTTAGACCGATTATATTTGGCAGGAACAAATTCCACACAGGGTACTGAACTTCAGTTTTTGAAAGACAACCAATAATAAGAAATCGTTCCTGATGTTAAACTGTAAACTTTTTTTTAAATCAGAAACATTAGTAGATCGACACTATGTATATACTTGTACACTTTAATAATCAATTAAAAATAGAATTTTGGTACAAAGCCACTTTACTAGTAATGAAGCTACAGTATGGTGTATTGTTCATGAAAATATTGCACTGCTGAATCTTTTTTTGTAAAGCACTCAGTTTGAAAAAATGCACAAAAGAGCATATATAAACAGCAAAGTGCTTGTACTTTGTACTTTACAAACAGATATGTTCTTCAGTCATCCGAGAACATATTACTATTAAAAAAAAACATTGAATTTCCTCATAAACAATGTGATGTTTAAATTCAAATTCAACAGTGAATACAGAAGAAACAACAAGAATTGTTTCCCAGTGGATTATGTTTTCATGATGGAACACTGGTCACTGGGGACAATCCTCTTGTGATGACAGGATGATTTATGGCAGCTAGGATCTAAAGCTGTTAGTGCTTATTTAGTGATGTTGGTTCTTAAACAAAAATGTATATACTTAATTTTTATGGTTAACTAAATGGTAAGGTCATATATCACTTTTGAAAATGCAGGTCAGCTGTGATCCTGTTGTTCCACATTTCAGATGCAAAAGTTCAGGATACAAAACACAAGTAAAGAGAATTCCAGAGAGACATCAGATGCATAAAGCAATATGATTCAATAATTCAAAACTAGGCATACTGAAGGTATCTATAAAAACATTTGATGTATAAACACTTTTTCAAAAGCTTTATGGGAACATTGGTTTTTCAGCGATTAATAGTCCACACACAGAGCATACTGAAACAGCTGTAATTAAATCTTGCTTAGCTGTTTTCTTTGTTTATACTCAGGCTTTTGTAAGGAAACTAGAACAGTTCCTGGAAAAAATCCACATCGCAACTGTCCTGCTTTCAACAGAACATTGATGTGAGAACATTTTTAAAATGCTTTGTATTGCTTAAGGGTTCTTAGACCTTTGACAACTTGACAACATTACAATTTATTTTTCTCCTAATATGCAACATTTATCATAGTCTAACTGCAAAAGACAAAATATCAATCTATAATCCCATCATATGTAGTTCTAACTGTCACACCCTCTACAACTAGAGGGCGCTGCTTCTCTGTCCTGTTCCTACTTTCTCTGTGCTTGTTCTTCTGGTGTGTCTTGTTGTCTGGGGCTATACAGTATATTTCCGGGTCTCCCTTTCCTCCTTGCTTGGCATTGGGATCAGTTGGCGAGAGGCTCGCCTCAACAAGTCACCCCACATCCGCTACCTGACTCCGCGACCCTTTTTTTAATTTTTGTTTCCTGGTTTTTGGAAAAAAAAGTTATCCTGGTTCCAGGCTTTCATGCCCCTTGCTCTTCCTATCTGTTGTGAGTCATTTTTTTATGTGTCTGTTCTCCTGTTCCATCAGAGTTTATTTTTGTTGTGCATGCTTTTTTATGTGTTTTGTCTGTTTTTTTGTCTCACTCCTCCAGAGCCCCACCTGGCCCCCACTTCCTCTACTCAACAAAGGTTTACCCCGGAGGAGGGGGTAGCTCTCAGCCGTGGACTCCTGGAGGTTTCCTTTCAGTTAAATGAGGTTTTTCCTCTCCCCAGTGCTGTGCAGCTCATTTATTTTTTGGGTGTCAGGAGCTGCCCTGTCACACCCTCTACATTTAGAGAGCGCTCCTGCTCTGTCCTGTTCCTAGTTTCCCTGTGCTTTAATTGTTCTTCTGGTGTGTCTTAATGTCTAGGGCTATATATTTCCGGGTCTCCCTTTCCTCCTTGCTTGGCATTGGGATCGGATGTCGAGAGGCTCGCCTCAACAGGTCGCCCCACGTCTGCTACCTGAGGGCTTATGTCTCGTTCCAACTCCACCTGATACTTTGAGCCCGGAACTAACCCCCGTGTTTGCTCCGTTCCTGCCGCTTCGCATAGGGTCTTCTTGTCTTGCTGGTCTCTCTCCAAGGCTAGCCTCCGGCTTCCGTGACACTAACAGCATACTGTAGTTCTTGGTAGATACCAATATTGCTGATTAGGATTTATATATATATAAAACTTTCAGACCACCCTCAGGCATTTATGACAAAGAATGTGTTTGAGGTATTTTGCAGAGAAATAAGACACATTTGCAATGTTGCAGTTCGTTAGCATCTTACTTCAGTCGCTTTCTGTTGTGCAGAAATCTTGTCAAGATCTTGATAGATGCTGTCCGATTTCTTGTCAGGGAGCTATTAGAGGATGTCTTTTAAGTTTCTGGATTTGATAGCTATCTCACAGACAGGTTCTGACTGTGCTGCTGTCAGGAATTTAGCTGATGTGTGTGCAAGAAGAATACTAGTTTGTAAAATGAATATGCTGACCGTGTTTGAATGCCCTGGTAACAAACAAAATTAGCCATTCTGATAGAGACTTTATATATTTAAAAGGAGGGATACCAACAGACAAAACCTGAATTACAGAGCACAAAATCTAAATGCACTTAAATACTGTGGGCATGTTTTTTTCCATGTTAAGTAGATATATTTTTTATGTTGAATGTTTGGATTAACAAAATAGATTTAGGAACAGAAATGAAATAAAACACAAGAAATTGGTGCAATTGGTCTTTTCACATTGATTTCTTTATCTGGTGACACTAAACATAATTTTCATAGTTCTAAGTGGGTTAAAATGTAATCTAGTTGATGCAATACCCCCCGGAATGTTATTATGATTTAGTTTTAAAGATTGGCCATGGACAGTACCTGGAAAGTGTGCAATGTGCTCAGAAATATTTGTCCAAAGCCTTTATTTAAATAATTCATTTTTACATTACATTAAAATCACATAAAAGGAAGCAGCCTTTATTTATAAACAGAACTGTCAATACAATAATTTGAAATATTTAAAAAATGTTTTAGTAAATTCACATATATTTAACAACTGATACATGGATTTCATTGAAAGTCATTGAAGGATTCTTTTGGAGTAAGCAATTTAAGATGGTTGACATTACAACTGACTTATATTTGTCACTTCTTTCTTCAGCTTCTCCAGGTCAGTCTGAACCCAGAGGGCTGTGTTACATATTGAGAGTGGAACTGGATGAATACTTGGTGAGAGGAAGATGTGAATGGAGCAATGCTTGTTTCCTGTGGGACAAAACACAAAAGCTGCATTAATTATCTGCTCACATGTACAGTAATAATGTATTCATAGTTGTGACTCACACTGCTGTTATTGCACCAATGTACGTCTTTTAGTATATACGCAGGCCAGTCTGTCAGCAGTACATCTATTCCATTTTTGAAACTTGGGATAATTTGTGTGAAACACCATTGTGATACAACATAATTAATATTCCTGCAGACAAATGTTTCTGCTTTTTTCCTTGAGTAGAATTGCACTGTTACCGTTAAGCTAACATAATTGAAGCAAACTATCAAAACAAATGTATCAATCTATCCATGTACAATTATATAAAAATAAGTTTACATGTTTTGGTAAATCATTCCAAAACAATTTACTACAGTAATTCAATTGCTTTTGTTTCTGATATTTCTCATTGGCCTATACCAATCATGGCCTCCTTATAATTCCCATCTTAGAATTGGCTTTATCACTCTGTTCTCCTCCCCACTGATAGCTGGTGTGTGGTGAGTGTACTGTTACACTATAGCTGCCATTGCGTCACTAAGGTGGATTCTGCACACTGGTGGTGGTGGAGGGGAGTCCACTTTATCTGCACTTTGAGTGGAGTGTCCAGAAGAGCAATAAGTGTAAGGAATTATTATTATTATTATTATTATTATTATTATTATTATTATTATTATTACAGATTTAGATGTATCACAGTATAATATCACATTAAAAGTATAGAGAGGGGAAAGTACAAAGAAGAAGAGAGGGAAGAAAGAATAAGCTGTGAAGTAGGAGAGGAGAGACAAGAGTCCTGAGGAGAGGGGACTTGAAGCTTGCACCAGGCAAGAGCCCCCACTATATGATCATCCAAACCAAACCTGACTGGAGCTCAGTATTTGAACTTTACTAGAGAGAGCATGCTATGCTCTGTTTTTAGGAAACTTGGGTTTCCCGGGTAAAAGATACCTCGGTTGGAAACGTCTTTCCTGCTTAGGGTGCATTTTTTATGGATAGGAATATAGGGTCCCATTTATATTCTGGCATCCAGGGTCCAGAGAGAGAGATTTAACTGCAGATTGGATTTAGTTATGTATTTAGTTAGAAGGCTTATCTCTTTTGTGCCCTCTGTAAGCATAAATAGTTCAATGCTTAGCAGCAGTCTGTGGTTTTCTGGGTGACCAGAATGTTAGGCCTCTAGAATGCCTTGTTTCTGTACATAGTCTAACTTACGTGTTTTATGTTTTGTTATGTGAAATGCAGTTTGTGTTGTCATTGTAAAAAAATATTTGTTTATCCAAGTGTCCCTGGATTATTACTCCTCTCATCAAAGCTGTGCCAGAGAACAAAGAATCCACATGCCTGTAATTATACCAAGTGCTCTGGTATATTCTAGAGCCGGGGTTCTTAACCTGGGGGTCGCGACCCACATAGTCCCAGGGGAGTCGCACAAAAGGCAACAGAAACAGAATCAACCAAAGGTTGACACACACACTACGGCGGTAAATGGGACACATACGCTGGTTCAGGGTGGTTACTCATCAAAGGACAATAACAGAGGTAAACAATTAACTATTATATACACCTGCACGGTTAAGACTATTTAAATTAGCAGGGTGACTTAGTCGTCACTCTGCAAGCCCACAGACCATCTCCCGGCTACAACTCCCAGCCTGCTCTGCGGTGCGCCTGGTGAGGGCGCTACATTAATTTCTATCAGGTGGGCCACGATTGCATTTATATTTGTAGCACTTTTTTTGGTGCTAGGTAGTCGTGATTAGCCTAGCAATGGAGGGTTTTTTAATATGTAGCAGAGCAGCTAGCATTGATACCAGTGTCAAATGATACTGTGTCTAACCGTATTGGGTGTATGTGGAAGATATATATGTGGAAGAGCAGGTGATCACTAAGATAAAATCTAGTGTGTATTTTTCTTTACAACTTGATGAAACACTGATGTCTCCGGAGATGCACAAATGCTTGTTTACAACAGTGTTGTTGAAAGAGGGAGAAATTAATGAGGATTTTTTGTTCTGCCGTCCTCTTCCAGAGTGCACCACTGGCGATCAACTTTTCGTTTTGTTGGACACATATGTACGTGACCATGAAATTGACTGAACAAGTGTGTGAGAATCTGCTCAAACTGTGCACGAACTAAAACTGGCAATCACAGTGGGCTAGTCACGAAAGTACAGGCCGTTGCTCCATTCGCTTTGTGGACGCATTGTATGATTCATAGACAAGCACTTGCAGCTAAGAAAATGCCTCCCGAACTCAAACAAGTAATTGATGAAGCTGTTCGTACTGTAAATTCCATCAAGGCCAGTGAAACAAGTGCATGACCTTTAAAGGTTATTCTAAAAATTAAGCAAAGGAGGACCGGAGAGGCAGCCTTTTGCTACTACGCACCTAAACTGTGGAATAGTATTCCTAAAAGTATTAGGGAGGCTGGCTCTGTGGATATTTTTAAACGCCAGCTCACAACTTATTTTTTACTCTTGCTTTTACTTAATTTTTCAGTACTATTTGTATTGTTTGTGCATGGTTTTTTAAAATTTGTTATTGTTGCTTATTCTAACTTGCTTAAAGTGTTAACTTATTTTTTTGTAACAAGCTCTTTGAGGTGCTATATAAATAAAATTATTATTAAGTGAGTAGGCTTACAATTTATGCAACGTGACGATTTTTTAATCTCTGTGTGTGTGGAGGGGTCACGAAATTTTTTTAATCCCAAAAAAGTATTACACTCTCAAAATGGTTAAGAACCCCTGTTCTAGAGAAATCACTTGCAAGTTGGGGGTTATGAATAATTATTTCACTTATTGACTAAACTGCTTTCATTTTCATGATTTTCATTACTTTTGTAACCCCCATTTGTGACATTATTATTATTATTATTATTATTATTATTATTATTATTATCCAAAGGTAGCCACACATTCTACTAGCATGTGCCATTCATGGTATACTACCAGTTCATCAACACTGTTGATGTCCAGTGTTACCCAGCACAATGAGTTTAATTGTTATATCTGTTCAATAAAATGTCAGTGCACACTCTACAGCAGTTTGTGAATTTATTGCATTCCTAAGCTGTTGTTCTGTATGTTTCAATATTCCTGTCCTATGGCTTAACTCTCTCTTTGAAAGTGGTCAGGAATTACTACCACACTGCATGGTTACATTGAGGCATCTTGTGTGCTGAAAAGAGCACTGTGTCTGGTTCCAGGCAAAAGAGTAATTGTGGTAGAAAAAAATGTACTCAATCTGTCTTCATCATAATGATTAGAAGAATATTATTTTAGATTTTACAAATAAATTGTAGTTTTGCAAATTAATAAATGCTACAATAATCCATATAAATTGTGTCATTCATCACACAGCTAGATACTGTATTTGATAGATACTGAGAAATATCTATCCAAAATATATTTGAAAAACTCCTGTTGGGATCTGTTTGCTTTCTGTAAAAAGTTTTAAAATAATTTCAAAGGCATGAAGCTTAATGTTTAAATACAGAAGTATAAACTCAACAACCACAGCAGTCCTTTATACAATTCAATCACAAAAAGATAGTGTCTGAAATGTCATTTCATCGACAGATGGTGCATGTCACGATTGTCATCCCTCCTTTAGAGGGCGCTCCAACCCTTTTGTATTTTAGTTTCATTATTACGTTCACCTGGACTGTTTAGGATTTGTTCGCCTGCACCACACCCCCTGAACACCGGACCACAGCCTTCACACCTCCCTGTCTGTCATCCCGTCCTGATCCTACCGTCTTTCCCCCGGTGTTGTACTTCAGTCACTTCCAGATTATACAGTCTGCACAAGGTCCTAAACTACGCACTTCACAGGAGTCAGGACCGGCTCCCGTTACAGTCCACAGCATGAGTATTGTATTTAATAAACTATGTGACAGTAATATAATGGAATTAAAATAAATATTTTTATTTATAATGTGTAATAGGTTGCATATTCACTGAATATGTTGTTTAGGTACACAGTTTCACCTGTATCTGTGTTCTATTGTTCATAACAATGAAAGAAATGGCAAAGGTGATGAGGAGCTCATATTATTTGTATAGGCAGTGCAATACAATAGGCTTTCCAATAAAGGAAAGCTTAATAGGTAGATTACCAGCTGTGTTAAAAGGTGTTAGCAATCATGATTTCATTAATTAAAATGTGACATTAATTGTGACATTAAATGAAATTAATGTGAAATCATCATAACCTTAATAAGATGTGACAAATACGGGCACCAATCTGAAAGTTTGACCTTCCCATAAACAATATAGCAAATGATTAAAAAAGAAAACATTATAATCATATGGTATTTTAAATTTAAATTTTTATTTTTTTCTTACCACTCCACAATATGGTCCAATAGGTTGTGTATTTGAGTTTGGTCCATCATAAAGCTTCAAATAGTTGTTTTGACAGTCTCCTGGGTCATCAATATTGATGTAAAAGAAAGTCACAGTAACAACTCGTCCCACTGGTGCTGTGATGGTCCACTCGCAGTCTGTGCCATTATTGTAGGTCCCTGGATAGTTAGGACTAGCAAAGGAGCCATGATCCCCATATAGTACACCACCACAACCTGAACAAAAAGAGCAAGTAAAACAAGTTAGCTGTGTTGATTAAGTAAGTCTCCAAGCAAAACCAACAGACCAAGCAAGAAATATAGTCACTCAGATGCAGCAATTTAGGCTCAAAAAGTACAATGTCTTTCTGAGCTGTCCATAGTGGTTTGCAGGAAGGTGATATAAGGGCAAGAGAGAAAATTACAGGCATTTGTAAATGGGTTAGGTGCAGGCATTCACATCTGGGAGTAACATTTGATAGATCAGTTTACAATTAGGTTTTACATTAAATAGGTAGAGAACACAGTAGAAGGGATCTCTTGACAAAGTTCTCTGGGTAATCCCAATTTTTAAGATAGACCAGTTGTGAATAAAAAGAATCGCAACTAAAGGGAATAACGAGGTTATGGTTCTTGCCTGTCAACTTAAGAGTTTACTAAAAACTATAAGGTTATGTTGTGAAATCATTTCCTAGTGGTTACGGAAAGGTTATTTCGAGATATGTAAGGGAAGTTGCATTGTTAAATCGCCCAACTAATATGTTTTGCTACCAACAATTAACTCACTTTCCAAGAAGCCAGTTTGCTCCAGTGGGAAAATTGGTGGGCGCTCTCATTTGGATGGAGTAACTTTAGTTGACAGATTAGACTGAAGAAACTCTGTTTTGACAGAAGGGGAAACTATGTACTGTAATTAAAGTGGATTATGGACTAGATTAGGCAGGGAAGGTGATTCTATAACACCAAAGTTGGTCTGGCCTCAGCCCACTCCTGAGACCTGTCATGCAGTTATACTGTATTCTGCTTCAGATTATAAGTAGTCCAGAAAAAATTCTTTACATAATATGTTTCTCCCCCTTGGAAAAAATCTGTTTTAGCTGTTCCATTTTTCTTAGGGTTTTGTACATCTGTAATCACTTGTTCAGTGTGCCATCTTACCAGTTGGTGTAGAAGTCCAGGTGATCTCAAAACCATTTCGAGCATTTGAAAAATCACTCTTAAAGTGGAGGTACAGCAGATTGCTCATGGGGAAGACAGGGCTAGGAAGTGTCTGGCCACAATATCTACCCAGCAATGGGGCATTGGAAGTGCTACCATTTTTGATCTGCAAAAACAAATGATATGATTGGGGGTTAAGTAAGTCATTTGTATATCCAATATTTAATTTTTTCATCTCTATACTATGCATGTCCTACACTTTGTTACTTATGCTTTGTGAGGGATTTGTGTGGTGTATTAAACCCTCCAATTTTCTGAATTCTGATTTTGAGGAAAAATAAAGATTTCAACGCCATTGTGTTTGTTTGATCTTGTCAGATCTTAGAAGTTATGCAGGGTTGGATCTGGTCCACACTTGGATGGATGACAACTTTGACAATGGTGTACACTGCTGAGAGTGGAGTTGATAGACAAGTACAGTAGGAGGTAGAACGTCTACTTCTGAATCAGAACTTGTAGAGAATCATGTGCAATACCAGGTACCATCCTTTGGATACAATGTTAAATCAATATATCACAAAATAAGGACTTGGATCAGTGATTGACTCCTTACTGATTCATGAAACAGGAAAAAGAGGCAGTATAAACAATGCAGTAGGAAGTCACACACAATATAAGATATAATTTGAAACCCATAATCAGTATGAGTCAGTGAATTACAGCCCCATTGTGTTACTGATGTCTAGGGCTATGCCACTTTAAGAAAAAAACTACATTTAAATTGTGACAAAAACAAAATAATTTTAACTGGCTTTGCTCATACATATTTGTGTATGTTTGTTCTTTAATATACATATTGATATTCCGAACTCCATTGGGAAAGCACATAGACATCATTTGGGTCAGGGTTAGATGTGTTAAATGTTACAACTCGATAAGCTGAGATTAGTTTCTGACTATTTCCAAAAACAACCCCTTTGCAGGAGATTGTTTAACCACCCTTTAATCACAGTGTGAAAATAGTGTATATGTGTTAATACTGTAACCTATATTAAGTTGGAGAAGACTGGAGATCTGTGAGTGTCCTCAGTATTTAGAATTGTCTCTTCACCAGATTAAACGTATCTGTTTTAGTCACTGAAGGGAAATATATGGCTTTTCTCCTGAGTATTAGGACAGAATCTAGCAGGCATCTACAAAACACATCTTCAAAATGATTCCTATCATTATGCAATAATTCCTATTATTTTAATTGCTATTAATATGCAGTAAAAACTAATTTTAAAAATGAACAAGTAATAGGTTTTTCCATGATGATAAAAGAAGAAAGAAAACACAACACACAATACAACAGGCGAAATATTGTGTTTTCTTTCTTCTCTTTTCAACATGGAATAAACCTATAACTTGTTCCTTTGCAGTTTACGCATGCTGATGCAGCTACCCAACTGCACTAATTAAAAACATTCCTGCTTGAGCAATATTGTGTGCAGAACATACTATAATACACCTAATCCAGCTATGGTTAGGCTTTGCTTATATAGTAGACATTAAGATCTCCTGTAATGTGATGTACTGCATATAGTGATATTATTAACTTTAATTAAAGATAAATGTTTGGTATAACTAACTTTGAATTGCCTGTTTTACAGTACTAGAAATTCTACCATTTTTATTAAGGTTGACAGATACGGGTCATAAAACTGAGGCTCTGTCCTGCCAGGCATGACTCACCTCCAGGAAATCATAGGCACAGGAGGTATGTGTCTCTAGGTCAAAGCTGTTGAAGAACAGGGAGATGGAATTGTTCTCAGGAGCATGGAGAATAATTTCACACTCAATATTGTGAGGGTACATATCTGGCCATCCAGGGCTCTTCAGGTATCCAAAGGCCTGCTCATACTCCCTGCTGCAGCCTGGAGTGCAACACAGAAAGTTTTTTTTTTTAAATATCTTATATATTACAGCAAAGAATAGCTACAGTAATTAAAAACAAATGATGTTAATGGCAATCTCTTTCAAAAGTTTCAAAAGTAATACTTTCACTGTACAGATACAAGATCATTTGGAGAAGAAAACATTTGGAAAACTAACAATATTGTCTGTATTTCCATATTTACATTGCTTGAAGTACATTATACACTTCTGATTCTGATAATCCATCCATTTTCTAATCAGTTCTTCCAGGGAGAACCAGAGTCCAGCATTGAACCCAGTTTCCCAGCACTGCAAACTATTATGTCACCGTGCCACCTGATTCTGATAATAAGAATCCTAAATATTGATTTACTTTTTCCTAAGAAAATGGTACTTGTGTGTGAAGACAAGAACAGGAGCAAGTCTGCAGCAAAATAAGCCTGTATAAGATAATAAGATATTTGAGTTGCAGCAAAATTTTAAATTCTAATGTCTGATGTATTCTGATGTTAATGTATTTCACAGATAAACTTCATGCACATTTTTCCTTTTTCTGCACTCAACCAATATGTTGACTCCTTTTGTTGCTGTAGATTTTTTTTACCCAGCTGGAAATCTTTTGCCCTGTGAGTAAGAGTAGAGTAGATAAAACAGGTAACCTGCCATAAGAAAGTTCAGGTGGGTATAAACCTATTATTTGTTCCTTTGCTGCCATTAGAAATATAATTATCATGAATTCTAAAAACTTACTTGCAATCTGATATGTCAGACTGAAGCCATTTCCATTCATATACTCATCAGATTTGAAGCTCACAAGAACAGTGCGGCCATAGGAGTAGAAATCAGGCACTGTAACATCAGTCCCACAGAACTTGTGCGACTGACCATAGTCTCCCTGTAAGATAGTGAAATAAGCAGCTCCCCTTAATTTATGTGTGCCACTGTATCTACTGTAAATATTGCAGCAACACCACAACAGCAGTGTACAGTAACAGACAGAAAAATATTCATAAAGTTTGCTTTTACCAGTTATAAAAGTAATACGAAATGTATGTGGCATCAAAATAACAGAATACAAATTTACTTAAAAATCCCATGCAGCACACAGCTGAGCCCACAGTCTTCATTGTAAGTGTGTTATAATTTTACAAGAAACTTCTTTGTCAGCTCCTGAAAACTCCTGCATTTTATGCAGTAGATCCCTGTGAAAGACAGAAATGGCCAACAACCAGCATTAAAATTATTTCCTTACCCCTGGCCAGTCTTTGAACTCCAGGTAGTTCTGGGCACAGTTCTGAGTGGACTGCAAATGGAAGTGCTGTACGGAGAGCCTGACATGCTCCTGTGTGGGAGAATCCAGTGTCCAACGGCAGTTGGTGAAGTCGGGGTAGTTGTTGGGGTGCTGGGGGAATGTGATGGTCTGGGGGGAAGTAGTGGCATTGAGAAGTCCACCGCAAAGCACTGGGAACAAACAGGTTAACTGGTCAACCATGCTTTGTACTTAATGAATGCATTTAACTGCTTAAAATGTGTTCTTTGTAATTTATTATTGCAATAAAACACTAATGTATATGCTAAACAGAACAGAAACCAGTAACATATGTTGCTTTCTAGGGCTCTTGAGACTATTTTTGATATAAACTAATAATCTCCAGCAATTTTCTTCTTTTTCGAGTACTTTAATTTTCCCAAGACAGATTAGTAGGATCTCTGTGAATAAAATATGGAATAATAGATTGATGATTCCTTCCAAATGTTTTTGTATGTTCCACACTTTCAGCATAGCCTCATACAACATTAGAAAGCTTATAAAAAATATTAAACAAAAGAAGGAAAAATTTGACATTCTAAATAACATGATAGCATTATAGTACATGTGTAAACGAACAACTGAAGGTTTATTCCATGCTGAAAAAAGAAGAAAAGAAACACAATGTACTGGCTGTGTAGCCTTCTTCGGCTGTGAAGACAGTACAAGCGCTTTCACATTCGATCTACATCACTATAAGTATCTGAACTGAAGTGGATAATCATATACTGCTTCAAACTGAACAAGTGTTATTAACAATCAGTACCACAAGTGTATAAATTACAGAAAACTGAAAGTACCTGTTAACACATTCCTTAAAACAAAAAAGTCTTATTAGATTTTAACAGTTCTAGACTACCAATTAAGGGAAATTATAATCTGGTTATTATGATTGTCTCAAAATGACAGAGAGGAGTCTGAAAGAGTTGAAACTTGAAACATGCGCCAGGCGCCCCTATACTTCATGATCACCCAAACAAAACCTGACTGTAGCTAAGTATCTGAAACATGCTAGAGAGACCTTGCTATTCTGTTTTTAGGTAACTTGGGTATGAGTGTCATATTTAGTAGATGTCTGGGGGTTTTCTGAGTGATTAGGCTGTTAGGCCTCTGATACGCCTTGTTTGTACATTCTGTAAATATAGTAACTTGTGTGTTCCATGTTTCATTGTCTTTAGTGTAGCTTTTGTATTGTCATCATTAACAAATATGTTTAACCAAGTGTGCAAAGATTATTTCTCTTTTCACCAAAGTTGTGCCAGAAAACAAAGAATTTATCTGTCTCTAATTTCTCCAGCCGCACAGGTATTTTTTAGAGAAATCACTTACAAGTTGTGCGATTCTACTTACTGACTAAACCACTCAGTCAATTCCCGATTTTCACCAGTTTCGTAACTCCCCATTTGTAACGATATTAAAACATTTCCTCCTAACACATGGCTAGTGGTACTTTCCTCCAGAACACAAGGACCTTATCATGTATCATGCACCTTCTCAGAAGCAGTGTTTTAAGTCCTAAGAAACCTGCCCATGCTCTCGCACCACTGATCCTGCCTGTTAAGTGCCATGTACATTTCTTTTCAAGGTAACCTAGGGTCCAATTATGAAGTTATAGGTGAGAGATGCTGCATTAGTTTGCTTGTTCCCGTATCCAGTGATGCCACGAGAGGGAGTGTGAACGGTCTTACTACAATGACCACATTTTTTTAGCTGTGGTGACAGAGATCAACCAAAGCAGACAAAAAAAAGTGTTTCCAAAACTAGCTATAATGAATAATGATTAATGAAATGCTCCATAGTGCAAGCTATCCAGGCTGAAAACATGAGCTTGGTAATTATCTGCAATAAGCCGTTGCCTGTTTTAAGTGTGTGGAGTCCTGAGCTCTCTAACCCGGCAGGTAAAATTTCCTCTTTCTTTGCACCTAAATACTACAGAGCTTTCAGGGCTGGAGAACAAACAATGAAGTGTCAGCGCTTACAGTCTACTGCTGTGAAGGTGGAGTTGAAGCCGCTGAAAGCAACAGAGCCATCTGTGATGAATCTGATGGTGAGGAAGTTGTTTGTTGAGGTGAAAGAAGCGGGCACAATGGTCCCACAGAAGGTCCCCACCAATGGGCTGTTCTCATTGTCTCCATCATAGATCTGGAGAGAGGAGGACATAGATCAACAGAAGAGACCCAGTGGCGAGTAAGCATTAGGATAATACATGCTGTTGAAGTCATTGGTGCTTCTATCATCAGTTCATACCGTTATAATTAATTGCTACTATTATATTGCATACAGGGACATACAGTATATAATTTCTTACCTTCACACCAACAGAAAAAGCCACTGATCATAATATTCCAGTAGCGAAAGACACTTCTTGGATTTTTTTTTGAAACCACAAATTTCAGTATTTTTATGGTAATATGTAGTACATGCAGACATATTTCATTTAATCTTCTTGAATGTGCTGTGTATAAATATATATATATATTAATATATGTTTTTCTTTGTACAAACACCTGGTTTTGTGGAATGTGGTCTGGTACTGTACTTGAAGGAGAGAAAGAGATGCAGGCAGAGCGCAAGCTCAAGTCTTGTCATTCTGCTTGCTCTGTTGTAGCATGGCCGAGCAGGAATAGGAAATGTGATGATGCATTTCCTTACCTTCACGTAGTCATATCTGCAGGAGGTTCCTGATGGCGATTCCAGGTGGAAGGAAGTGAAAGTCAAGTTGACCACCTTGTTGGGAGGCACTACAATGTTCCACAGGCAGTCCAGTCCAGCCTCATACTTGCCATCATAGTTAATATCAGGGGAGCCAAACATGCCAGTGAGACTGGTGAGGTATCCCCCACAGCCCTGCTGTGGTCCTGAACAGGAAAGGGATAAGAGGAGGCAGGTGAGAACTTCAAGTCCACATCTCTTGACATACACTGCCAGTTCAAAAGAACAGGCTGAACATAAAGCCCACAAAGCCTTTTGCAGCACACCAATCATCAACAAAACTCATTTTCATTTAGACACCATGTATGCTGTGCTCATAGTTACAATTCAACATTCATTATCACAACTCAATCGCGTGTCCTCTACCAAGTATTTTATAGTTGTATACACTCTTGCCCTGTGCATACCTTGATTATTGAGAATACCACTCTGAAGGAACAAAATACTACCCTAACCACATTTAATTTCTCAACACAATGTTTACACAGAATGGTAAGAATGGACAGAATGGGCTTCACCATTCTCATCAAAACACCTTTCCTAATAAAACAAATTCAAGAAGGCACTTTATTTTACTTTTCAGTCATTGTGAGCCTCAAAATTAACTTTTGATTAATTTTGTTAGTGTGTTACAACTTTCCATATTTTCCACATAACATTTTCTAAGTTCTGTAGGTCTCCAGCACACCCACAAGGGGACAGTGGTGCTTCAGGAATTCAGCAGCATAATGAGGGAAATGCAGAGCAAGGCACAACTATTGCTGTTTTCAGTCCTGAAGCAGGACTTTTTATTACAATTTAATTCAATATTTATTTTTATAAGAGTAAAATCATCGGACATCACGCCAAAGCAAATAAAATTAACATAAGAAAATCTACAGAAATTTACAGACATTTACAACAAAGGCATATCATACAATATTTACATATTCTGTAAACATATGTTAACATATTACAACTCAATTACAGAAATGTTACCACTCTGTAGCCTGATCTCATGAGACCTTATCAGTAAATAAGGCTGGATTGGTAAGTAATGGAATGGGAGAACCCTGAGGAAAACCTATTTGCTGCAGCAAATGATGTTGGTGGGCCAGAAGGTGGCACTCATTAACCTAGACCAGTGTTTCTAAGGCAGTGGCCCTGTGTGGTGATCAGGCACTCTGTGGAGCAAAAGGAGCTGTAATTTGGAATGAGATGTTAAAGGAAAAACCCGAGTTCTTGGTCATTAAAGATCTTTTTGGAACTTTTTGAAAGAGCTGGAATGTTCAACTCCATGTCCTGGCTACATACAAGACTTCTATATTCAAGTTCAGGTGGGTAGTTGCGTCAGCATGCGTAGTCTGCAAAGGAACAAGTAATAGGTTCATTCCACACTGAAAAGAGAAGAGAGAAAACACAAGGTTTTGGCTGTGAAGCCTTCTTCAGGTGTGTGAAGAAGGCTTCATCACACACCTAAAGAGGGTTTCGCAGCCGAAACGTTGTGTTTTCTTTCTTCTATATTACACTATAGTATAAAATATCAAGGCTCCCTAGCATTCTGAAAAGATTTTAAGGTTGCAAAAGCTTTTTCTTATTCTTTTCTTTGTTCTAATGGCTGAAGAAAACAATTAAATGTTAAATAGCCTAATTAGACAAACCTGCAAGCTCAGACATTGGCAGAAAAGTCAGACCTAATGTTTGCAAGAGTGCATCTGCAGCCCAGTACCATAAAGTACAGAAATGATCAAATAGACTGCAGAGCTATTCTGATTTTCTGTCTGTTGTAAATGTACCCTACATTTAACATAAATTCAATTTACATTTGTAATGTATTTTTTTAACCTTGATCTTGAGGTTAACCTTTTAATCTTGAAAAAAAGAAATACTCCTCTCAAACAAAATAACAGTGAAAATTGAAATCAAAATGAAAACTGACAAAAAAACATGAAAATGGGCTTAAAGATTTTAACCTAATCACACAATTCTGCATGTTTGTGCAAATACAATTGAATATTATTCTAGATAAAACATAAGCAAATATAATTCATTACATGACACTGGAAAAAAACAATTAGTGGGACTGTGATAAATATAGTTACACTTCACCATGTTGATTATAAAATATCTTGATTGATAATTTTTATATATTTTTATAAAATCCTAACTTAAAAAAATAGTTTATAAAGCATATGAAATCACTTTAAATCTGTATCTTTAGTTCTTGCAGGAGGTGTGTTCTTGGGGCTTATGTCTGTTTTATGTCTTACATTGAAGCTACAAATTGCTCTTCCCCAAACCTAGATGTGACTCAAATTCCCATTCTTGTTGTTTCTCCACAGTAGCCTCCACAGAAGTGCCCTGCTCATATTTGCATAAATCATAGCACATACCAGTATATATCTGCTGAATAACATTTAGCTGTAAGACGCCTTCGATTATTTTCTCAGTTGCTGAATATGACCTAAGGGAACCAGCATTCAGAGAATGAGAGGGTAGCATTAAGAGTTAATGCATTCATCTGCTACATGTCGTACACAGTGCATCATTTCAGACTGTTAAAAAAATGCTGTTGCAACTGCAATAAAAATTCTCACCCTAATCTGTTCAGCAATTTTATTTTTTCTGTCTAGTGAGCCAATAAACTTTAAGCCAGCTGGAGACAGATGTAGGTTCAGTCCACTACTGACTTTGAACAAAAGAACTATAGAGCTTTAAAGGAGCAGCCACTGAATGTGCATTACATCTCACTGTGACACGAGGACACAGCTAGAGGAGGAAACAATTTTGTTGTGAAAGGCTATGAAATGAAGAAAATCCAAAATTTACTAAGAAAATACTGTGAAACAAAGCTATTTAAATTGAGATTTCTCACTGTAATCCAGAGAACAACCTTTTCTTACATAAAAAGCAGAAAAATTTCTTATTTGGCATATATGATGATAACTGATTGTGACTTGATGGAGTACTGGAAGATCAAAAATAAGCCCCAACTAAAAAGATCACTTTGAGAAATATATTCCACATTCATTATTCCACTGTATACAGCAAGCCGTTGGGTGGAGCAAACTCAGTAAAGCATCCGACACAACACCTGCATCCTACCTAGAAGCTGAGACCACAGCCCCATGGGCCAGAACGCAGAACACTAACCACTCTGGGACTCATCACTTTTGCCGCATCACTACCACTGTACAGTATGTATGACTAACCTAAACCAAATGAAAAAGATGGGTCAAGAGGCCGACTTTCTGCTCTGCTCCTGGATACAAAGACATTTTAACTTCCCCAAAAACATATTGTTGCTGCTTTGTACAAGGCTAACTGCAAAACCCAGTCCAGCATCTGCCTTTGTTCGTAAGAGACCTGTCTGGAAATATAGACAAAACCAGGCAATCATGCTACTACAATGCACCCTGGAAGAAAGCATCCACATCAGAGAGGATGACCAATTTGTAATTTATGCCATTCCATTAAACCCATCTACTGCAGAAAACAATAAAAAAGAAAATGCATAAAAAATACACAAAGAGCCCCAGGAGATAGTAACACAATGAGACACACCAGGCAATCCATTTCACTAGCATTTCCATGTTGTAAGTGCCATTGGAGTGCATGTGATTTATTGTGCACTTCATTACATGGCCATAAATACATGGCACCAGATTCAGCATTCCACCATTTATCCAGTGATACTTAGAGTGTGTTTAGCTCGTTTAACTCATTAATGTAAATCAAACAAATTTAATTTTCATTAGATGATACATACCTATCTTAAGCTAATTATTTTTATATTAGATGTTTAATGAAAGGTTTACTGTGGTCTTGATTTGACATGAGATAAGGATAAAAGGTACAAGACAAACTGAACAGTATTGCACATCTATGCAGTATGAATTCCTACAATTTTAGGAGACAGGGTTAAGTTGATTCAGTCATTCTTTTGGCCATGTTTCTTTTAGTTGAACATTTCAGAGTAGCCAAGGGCTTAGATCCCAAACCATGGGAAAAGAGTCATTAAAACTGAAAATGTTAATTTCACAAGAAGGAGGGAGTCTAGGATCTTTGGTTCTGCAAATTAACACAAATTAATTTGCCTACTATCTAGCTTTCTAATCTCTGAGATCATTAGCTCTTTTGGCTGCACATAGAAAAGCTGTATAACAAAGATCACCCCCAGGTGCCATCTGTCTCCTTTTCTAACTGAACACCTCTTTCTTCTTTCTCTTATAATTTTGGCAAGTGTGACAGTATTACTACAAAGACGTTCTGAGGTTTTGTCCTCCGTTCAGTGGCTTATTAAACACAAAAACATTCAGAAACACTTAGAATCTCAATATCTCAATGCTGGATTGCTGGATTGAATCTGGGATACATTATCCTTGACTACTGTGAGGTTGCAGTGCTGTAGGTGAGAACTACTGTACATCATTCCTCCAATTGCTTAAGGAATTTTGAAATACTACTACCAACAAAAAAAAAGTCATTGAGAAAGAAAACTTTCCCATAATATCTTCCTAAATTGTACTGGACATTATGGAATTTCAGAGGATTTCCTGTCATTTGATCATCTTTTCCATTTGGGTTTTCTGTTTGTTCTACATGAGTAATGGGTGGATATGGGAGGGGAAGTATCCTACAACATGTATAAGACACCTTCTTTTTCTTCCACTGTTTTTAAACATTCCCAGCCAAAGCCCTCCATCTTGGAGACCACTTATTAGGCGCTAAAGTTTATATTGAAGTTAGCCTATACATTTGTCTGTCTGACACTATTAAATTATTAAATCCTTGGTTCCTAACACATAGATGGCTTGTTTTACAACTTCATAATTATTAGTAATGCTACAAAAATTATTAGGCTGACACTAATTTCAATAAGGACAGTCCTCTCTAAATAAAGTGCAAAACCCTTAACCTAGTGAAAAATTGGATAAGGAATACTGATGGCAGGCAATTGCATCAGCTGTTGGTTTTGTAACAGTGACAGACCTTTTTCTTTTTGGATTTAAAGACTGGAACAGAATTTAAAGGTATATCATCTTTAGCCAGATGGAATGGGATGAATGCTTTGAAACAATTTTCTTTTGGTTTTATCTTTGAAAGGCCTTTTGTATTATACAGTATTCTTCTAACTGGTGTTTCATAAGCACAAAGAACACACTTTTAATCTGCAGTAGGACCCATGGGAATGTGAATCTTGGCAGCAAGCAAAGAAGTCAATGTCTTTTTTTAATTATGATGAAAAAAATCCTTCTTTTTAAGCCACACCACATGGAAGTCAGTAATTGGCTGTGGACGGCTATGAGTCATACAACAAATATGCCCTCCCTCAGTTTGTCATAACCACTGTGGATTGAAACACGTAGCACAGTTTGAGACTGGACGGAGAGCGAGTGAGGAAAATTTGAGAGAAATGTCTGGAAATTCAGTGGGGTGTGTCCTTGCTGCCCTATAAAGCAGTGCAGATATAGAAATGTAGATAAACTTGAGGGGACTACTATATGACAACCCATTTATAATGAGACTTCACTTCTTGAATTGAAAAGGTTTTAATCCTATTTGCCAGTGAATCCAGAGCCAGTTCCTTCGTTTCTTGAGCCAGATGCTAAGTTATCTACACACTGATAGAGCACCCAGGAAATCCCGGGAATTACAGCCTAGTGCTTTTTATAGTAACATTGAAACATCTGGTATCCAATACATAATTATAAAATTGCAGATTTTATAAACATTTTGTTGACCATGTTTCTTTTGTGAAAACCATTAGTCTTTGTATTTTATTCTACTTGTGTTAAATATCTCCAGATGTTGCTTCTTTTTTGCCTATCATTTCAAGAACAAGGATATTCTGTAACATCAACACTACTTTAAGTAGATCTTTCAGATTAATAAATTTTCAGGGATAAAAAGTTTGAAAATGAACAGTTCTTTCTATTTTGCTGGCATTTATGCCTCCTTAGGAACAACAACTTTTTTGGGAAATGGGTTGGCAGTCAGAAGTAATTATGTCTTTATTTTCTCTAATTCTTTACTTTTTCTCACACATTTCTTGCAAACTCAGCATATAATAAAACTTGGTGGTAAAAAGTTATGTACATAAAAACATAATTATTCACACAAAAAAAAAACAATCTTAATACTTAAGCCCCTCTCTTTGTCTTGGGTTGAGCAAGATGATTGTCTTTCTGGCCACACATCCAGAGAGAATAAGTCTGTGCTGTCATGAGTCCGAGATCCGTAGGTCTAAGACCCAGCTTGGTGCTACTCAGATTTAGTCGAGTAACAGAAACCAAAGGACATACCCTTCAGGGAGACTGTGCACACTACTGTATGAGCAGGGAGGCAGAAGTCTTCAGAAAAGAGACAGAGAAAGGTTGGTGACTGTAGGTAGCACCAGCAGGCAAAGAAAACTATGCACACCATACAGGACTGGTGCAGAAAGGTAGGATTTACTGTAGGTTTTTGGGGTATTGAGGATCCTTTCAGAAACAGGTAGGTCCTGTACAAGAAGTTCTGCTTGCACCTGAACCAGAGACTCATGGATATATTGGGTTAGCATATGTGTAGAGTAACTGATGTACAAGTATGTATATAAACTGATCAAGAACTGGTTAACGAACAGCAAAAAGTGAATTTATTATAAGAGGCTATAATCTCTACCTGGGCTGATGTTAGCAGTGATCTATCACAAGGATCAATTTTAGACTCTTTGATCTTCCCGACCTACTGTATACAATTCTGATACAATTAGCAAGCTACTCAAATATGCTGATGACAGTAAAACAGATGGAGGTACAAACAGAAACAGTAGTAAGGTAGTTCCAAAAGATGATATCTTGGATTGGGGCAAACACTTAGCAATTGAAATTCAGTACTGATCAGTGCGAAGGATGCAGGATGTTACACACAAAAGGGATCTGAGTGTATATGTATATTCTTCTATGTTTTCATTAAGACAATGTGGGGAAGCAATAAAAAGGCAACAGAATACTTAAGTACATAAAAAGCATGGAGTTTAAATCAAGGCAAATCATGCTTAAACTCTGTAATTAACTAGTAATACCTCATCCACTATGTTCCATTTAGGCCACCATACCACAGAAAACAGAAAAGCTGAAATGGTCTTGTATATAGACATGTCAAGGGAATTAAATCTATTCAATCTAGAAAAGAGGAGATTTGATCCCTATATACTAAGTACAAAAGGGTACAGGTTCGGAGAATGTTAGTGTCCTAGTCAAACAAGAATATGGGGTCACATCTGGAAATTGAAGGGGAATAGGAAACACTTCTTTACACAAACATTAGTGAGTATCTGGAACAAGCTTCCCAGCCAAATGTTTGAGGTCCAAATGCTGGACACCTTTTAGAAAATACCTGGTTTCTTTAAACCTATTTTTTGTAGGTATCCCATCAGAGTGCTGGCTAAGCCTAATCTTATTTAGTTTCTGAGATCTAATGAGATCAGGATATAAGGTGGTAATGCCAGCTCCAGCCAGCAAAAGCAGAGTCAGAACAAAGTGAACACATACCTAAGGTCTCTCTGTAGGTTGCTCTCCAGCCTCCAGCCCCAATAGAGAAGTCAGTTATGAACATTATAAAAAGATGGTTGAAGGAAGACCTGAGAGTAAGGGGGAGTTCCCTGCCACAAAACCTTCCCAGCAAAGAAGCATTGGAGTCATTCCCATTATAGACTGCCACATAGTCATATCTGCAGTTGGATGAGGCCTCCAGATGGAAAGTGTTGAATCTGCAAAGAAGAAACAATGGAACAACATCTTATAATATGCATAGTGGGGGTAATGTAAATTCCCAGCAGGAAATACTCTTCTGAAAGACACAATGCACAAACACAAAGCACCTCACTTTTTCCACCGTGCACGGCTAAAGATTGTATGTAACAACTTGAGAAGGAAACAGATGGCATAGCTGGTAAATTTGATAACTTCAGAAGAAAAAAACTTTATGTCTAGGAGAAATCCTGAAGGATAAAAATCTTAGGACCTGAATTATACCTAAAACATTTACTCATACTTGTAAATGTTATAATGGAAGTGATATGCAAGCAACCATTGATGTTTTCAAAGCTTCAAATAATTCTAATAAAAAATGTATTTTAACCTGTAATACATCCAGAAGTGATTTATATCTGCAACTTAGGAAGTAAAAAAAAATGTCCAACTTTATAATGTCATACAATAATAGAAAAATTGACTACTAAAGGGGTGTGCTAAAGCGTCAGCTCTTTACAAGGAAGAGCTTCATCTACAGCTGGGCTGCAGCCAGACAGCAGCATCACATTGCCAGTTGCCAAGAGACTCAAACAGTACTCTGTGGTTCTTTGTGTGGAGACACCCACAGGGCTAATATTGCCAGTGTGGCCTTGTGCTCTGGTTTGAGAGATGGGGGCGAGTGTCTAGACAGTTGTCTAGTCCCCAATGTGCTGCTAAAAAACTGCTGGCCTCTCCAGTCAGCCTGGCACTTCCCATTTTACAGGTCTTGTCAAAGACTACCGCGATTACAAAACCATGGCGATAGGCTTGTGGCTCCACAAATTAAGAACTGAAACTGGTATTGTATGAAGCTGTTGCTCAGATAAACATTGGCATTGCTAATCCTAAAATGGTTAATTAACTAGAACACCTAAACTACTTCTTGCTAGGGTGAATGAGCATTCAATACACTTAGAAGAGGTATTATTGACATAATTGTTGACCATGAAATCTTTATTTATGACATTAAATCAGTGAATCTGTTTAACACATTAGGTGTGAACATAATTTTCTACAGCTATAGATTTTTGTGCAATGAGAGCATGGCTAAAAGAGAAAAATGAGCAAGAGCAAACAAAATATTTTCATGGCAATATATACTTCTTCTTTCCTTAGCAGTGTTCTAATAATGAACTGTCATCTATCTTGACCAAAAATACACAAATATTTGAAGTAGGTTTACATGGTTCTTCTTTCCAACTTTGCAATTGATAAATTATGATTCAAACCATATATTCCATACATATATTATTTGAATGTATTATTTTTTATAAACGTTTTTGTTATATAGCTTCTCAAAGTGCTTAACAGTAAGAAAAAAGGGTACACAATTAGAGGAGACAGCAGAATTACACAATTATAGTACAATAAGCATTCGGAATAGAGTAGGAAAGCAAAGGGGTAGACACAGAAACTGTTAAATAAAGACTCTCTTAAAGAAGAAGGTTTTAAATCTAGATTTGAAAGTGCACACGGAAGGTAATTCTCATACAACCTTAGAGATAGGATTCTAGAGATTAGGGGCATAGCAGGAAAAGGCCCTGTCAGCCATAGAATGTAGACGTGCTTGGAGGACAGACAGGAGAAAGAAGGTTGCGAGGTGTGGAGTAGGATGATAGAAAGTATGTAAAAATTGAATTGAATTGAAAATCAGACAGGTACTGAGGTGCCAAACCATGTACTGCCTTATAGGTAAGCATGAGGATTTGAAATTGACATGAAACTTGATGGACGCCTGTGCAAGGATTCCATGACAGGAGTAAAGTGATCACTTGCACAAGACCTGGTTAGTATATCTGGCAGACCTGGAATTCTGGACATACTGAAGTTTCTTCAGTAGATACTCTTTAGATACCCCAGCGAGTAGAACATGACAGTAATCAATTCAAGAGAAAATGAAAGTGTTGACTAGCTTCCAAGCAACAGTTAGTGACAGCATAGGACGTAGTCTGATGATATTTCTGTGTGGGAGAATGATGTTTTTACAATATGTTGCACATGTGGGTCAAACATGAGGCCTGGATCAAATATCACCCCTAAGGTCTTTAATTTACATTGAAATTTAAGTACAGTGTAATCCACAGATAGAGTTACTTCACTGGCTTACATAGTTGATGGGAGGTCTCAAGAAGCATGACTTCAGTCTTGTCACAATTTAATCATAACAGCTTGATCGTAACAGCTGACCAAGTTGGAATACTGTACATAAATGCTGAACAGTATCAGGCCGCCAGGAGCACCAGTTCAGTTTTCCTCAAACAAAAACATTTTATTTTGGCACAGGAGTGACTGCAGCTGGGTCATTGGTACTACACAAGTACACAAGGACTTATTTATTATGATGAGAACAGCAAAGCAGAGAGTAGAGAAACAGGACTGAAATAAAGCAGTAGGAATGGGATCTAACAGACATGTAGTGGATTTCATACACATTACCAATTTACTTTATGCAGCGTCAAGAATAGAGAAGCTAGACAGAAGGGAACCAGCAAACCTAGGCAAGCAGGGAGGAGATGTGGTGGGAACATGCATTGTGGAGAGAAAGTGATGGCAGATGTTGTCAATCTTGGAGCTAAAAAACACAAAAAATGTTTTGTAAAGTTGGGATGAAGCAGGTAAAGTGGTGGGGCACTTTGGCTTTAGCTGTCTGTCGATGGTGGAGTACAGGACTCTAGAATTGTTATGGTTGTTCTTAATGATATCGGAGAAGTAGCCGGCTCAAGAAGACTCTGTTGCATCTTTGCTAGTCAAGTGCTCCTACCAAGATGGAAAATGTACGTTAACACAAAATATTATTTCTGGCACTAAGGAACAGAAAACTGCAAACTTACTTTAGCTCCACTACCCGGTCCTGGCTCACAATGATGTGGTAGGTACAGTTCATATTGTTGTGGTAATTTGTAATAGAGAGAGTTGGACTACTGACTGTACCGGCACTGTTGTTGAAGACACCACCACAGGCTGGAAGAAAGAAAGGATATTAGGAAACATTAAGGCTGGCCCAGTGGCTCGCCTAAGGTATTATACCTTATTGTTTAATCATTTACGATTAAAAGCTCCCTGTAATCCATGTAACTGTATATAATGAAGGATTGGTGGACAGTAAGCATTAAATTCCCCAAATTCAAACATTTTTTGCCTAACCTATAGCATGTCTTTGGACAGTGGAAAGCACCCAGAGCACCGAGACAAAAGCCATGCTAACACGGACAGAACATACAAACTCCACGCAGGTAGCACCCCAGGAATTGAACCCAGGGCTTCAGTAAAGTGAAGCAGCAATGCTGACCACTGTGCCATTGTGCTGTCCCATGTCAGCAATATTTTATGAAAAACACACATCAACCAGCATACATTATTTCAGTATTTTGAACCTACAACTTTGTGTTTTAAACCTCTTTGAGCTAATGTCTAAACAGTATATTTTAATTTGAAGGCAATATGTCAGCTATGCCTCTTTTTATTGCACATCAGTAAAATCAATTTAAGTAATTTTTCTACTATTTTACAAAATTGTTCCAATTTTACAAAAAGTGTGAAAATCATGTTTTTCATGTGTTTCACACCAGCAATGGGCAATGTTCTTGGTTTTATCATTTCAGAAGACTGTGTGTCTGGTAGATTTTAACAGTGAGGATGAGTCATCACCCCAGTGAAATGGCACTATTGTCAGGCTTGGATTATATATAGAAACCATTCAGCAGAAAAATGTGCCAAGGGCGTCCTCTGGCATTCTGTGGCACCACAAGCCAAAGCCTCGCCCCTGACACAGACAGGAACAGAATCCCCCTGATTGTGCTGAATTGCAGGGTCTCTCATTCTCTGAATTCCACAGAAGCTTAATGGGAACTCAGACACTCTCTGTCACTCATCAACAAAGAAGCCTGAACAAAACATGGAAATTCCCAGACAGATAAATTCTTTAAATCTGTCATTTCTGAATGTCCTGCAATGAAGAAGTTCCTATATTTTTAAAATGTTTTGCCTTTTAATTCTGAAGTACTTTCTAAAGACAGTATACAGTATATTGAATATAATAACTTGCACTTTAGGGCCAATTGAGGACAAGGAAACATATGTTGGAGTTCATGGGATAAATTGTCCTCAGTCAATCTGGAATGACACTGCAGATGCAGCAGAAAACTCAGAGACAACAGGAGATTATTAAGACATTTCAGGTCAGACATACAGTATTACCATTGTTTTATATTAAATAAAAATAAATCTCTATAATACATTTTGAATTCTACACTTCTACACTTTTGAATTCCAATGAGCTTTTCCTATCATTACCAGTCATTTAATGGATGTTGGAGTCTCATATAGTAAACATAAGGAGTGGAGGTAGAGAATCTGAAAATCTGAACGTGCATGTCATAATGACTTTTATTGCGCTTGTAGAAACCTCTCATTTGACTCTTGGGGTTAAAGGCCCACCTAGTCTCTCATTAGAACTAGCATCCCTCCATACAGTGCAAGGTCCACTGTTTTATCATATCTAAATATTTTCATTTTCTCCATTTACCACACTAACCAAGTTCCATAAATTTGCCCCTAAATAAAAATCACTTTATTGACAAGAAGGCTGCCAATTCACAGGATCCAACTGATATTTCCTATAGATAAATAATACATGTACCATTGGAACAATAATGTCAAGGAAATAAAAAACCTCATTGGAATATCATTGGAATAAACGCAACATTTTGAAGAACTAAGATAAATAATCTTGTGATTTCTGCACATATCTGAATTCTTTGAATTGAAATATTAGCAAAAAGGCACTGTACCTTCATAAGTATTACTACTACTACTACTATTAAAAATAATAATAATTTGAGAGGCTTTTCGTTCACAATGTAGGATTTTTAAATATAAGATGGGTAAAGAAGCTCATTCTGGGTTTAGTGTTTGATAATAAGAAAGATACTTCATAAAATGGTCTGTCTGGAGTATTCTGCATGAAATATGTACATGCATATATTTGATTCTGAAACAGGTTGCAGTTTATAGCAGAGTTACTTGACCTTTAAGTTTTGTTGCAGCAGTGAACAGAGTAGTGTAAAGAACAGCAGTGCACTCTCTGAACTCAAGGGATTAGCCTGTGAGAGGCATGTTGTGAAGCTGTCACCCTCTCAGGTCCTCAAATTCCAGGGAGAATGAGCAGATACATTTTACAGAGATCACATTCTCAGCTTCTTCAAAGCATGTTATAGATCTGATATCATTAAACAGTCCAGACAAAAAATACTGACGCTTCTTCACAGTTTGGTACACAGGGCTTTCCTATGTATTTTATATTTTTCTATAATGAGAATGAGAAGTAAAAATTGAGCTAGCAAATACTTACAGACCACTTCATATTGAGCCAGGAAGCCATTATCATTAATACTGTTGTCAGAGTAGAAATTCAACAGCATTGGGCCAAATGTAGTGAAAGGTCCTGGTATCTCAGAACCACACAGAGTTGTCAGCAGAGGAGCTGTGGGGAAGGTTCCACTGTAGATCTTTAGGCCGTCATAGGCACATGTTGACTGGGCTACAAAAACACAGAAAAGTTCAATACAAACTTTTAGAAGGGCTGGGATGTTTTTAACACCCTTTTTATCCCTTTTTATACTCATCTTTACTGAAAATATAAGCTATAAGATTTTAATTATGTTTGCTAAAATTCAGTGTTCATATTTGTACATCACTAAAACTACTGTAATAAAACACAAATGTTTCTAATATTAATTTACTTTAAAGTTCAGAAAAAAAGGCATTACTATTCTGAAATCAGGTCTGTCCTATGTCTTGGCATAGCTTCTGCCACAACACCAAAAGAAGAACAAAACTCCATATAGTCCTTTGATTGTCCATCACATTCTCTTCAGACCCAACAGTCCCAAACAATATGTCTCATTATACTCCCCCTACCCTGCCTCTCTATACCAAGTAACACTGCTGCTCTTTGTTGAGTCCCCACTCCTCTATGAGTCCTCTCCTGTGTTGCAAAATCTGTCCTAAATCCTTCCACTTTGAGCAGCTCTGGTCGTGGCTTATATATCCCCTTTCCAGCCGGAGCTCCAGGTCTAAAATCAAGAGCAGGAGTGTTCAGGTGATCAAGGGGGTGTAGCCAGAGTAGCCAAAACTAACAAGTAGGGGCTAATTAATGAAATGATTGTATGCAGTTGACTGGGTATAGGTATAACAGTGCATTGAACCTTCTTCCCTTTACCTTGTGCTTCCTCTCTGTCTCCAGGACGCAGGTCTGCTTAAGCCTGTTCCTCAAACCTACATCACCACTGACTGTGTGGTAATTAAAGAGAGTCTAGACAAACAGTATGGTAATTCAGTCTTTTTTGACTGGCGCCTGCACTATTGTTTCCACCAGGAAAGACTGGTGGCCTTGACTAAAAGATGAAAAACACACCAGACCTAATAGAAATTCTGGCCATTGTATGCATACTTAAAGTGCACAGTGAAAACTTATGTATTGGATCAGTGAAGTGATAATTGTATTTCACATCAGAAGTAGTTCAAGTACTGTGGGTAGCTGCGTCAGCATGCATAGGCTGCAAAGGAACAGGTAACGGGTTTATTCCATGCTGAAAAGAAAAGAAAGGACTCTTTGATGTTATTGTTGCAAAGGGTAATCTGTTGTTGGAGGGAATAAATGGTAGAAAGCATCAGTTTCCACAAGAACTGCTGTAGAAGTCTCTGAGTATTACCAGAGTCAAAGGAAAAAGTGTTAAATTTTAGGTGAAATCCTTTGGTAATGATATTGTGATGACGACATCTGTAAAGGAAAAGGAGGTGGTTGGAAAGCCTGGTCTTGGACCAGATCACTGTGAAGAGGTGCAAAAGAGGGTTTAGTAAGAGAGGGGGGCAAGTGGCCCAGGGAGGAGGAGAAGGAACGACGAAGAGATCTAGAAAAAGATTTAGAGGATGGCCTTTCTTTTCTTTTTAGCATGGAATAAACCCATTACCTGTTCCTTTCACATCAAAAGATGTGATACCATGATGCATTAATTGCGAAAACATAAAAGAGCAGCTATACAGCATTGGTTTCAGTCTTTTGGAGTTTACTTTTTGGATTTGCCTCTTGAATTAGAAGGCATTAGCAAAGAAGACTAGAGAGTTTCAATGATGGAAAAGCAATGAATTTTGAGGATGAAAGTAAAGAAAATTCTAATTAAGAACCATTGCAGACCGACTGGAAAGTCTTGAAAAAAATACTGGAGGAATAAGCAAACGGAAAAGACCAGGTCATCCAAGCAAGACAACAGCAGTTGATGACAGAAAAATCATTGGAGCTGTGAAATAAAACACTAAAATAACAGCCAAAGAGATTGCATACAATCTCCAGTCTCCAAAATCAGGTCTGGTAAATAATTGTGGAACCAAACCGCTACGTAAACTAGGGGGTGTATGAACACTCTTGCACTCACACTTTTTGCTTCATGGCCCTTGTAAGTTTTCCTGAATAATTATTGTATTATTTTTCTGAATACAAAATATATTTCTTACATTGTCTTGAAGATTATAGAAAAAAAACTGAAGAAGTCTTGTAAAACTTTCGCCCTTTTCAAGAAAAAATTATAATTCTGTGGATTGTAATGCAATTTTGTGTATTGCTGTTTCTGTTTTACCAGCATCACAGCACAATATGTTCTGTTTGTGAAACAGCCACATTTACAGGCACTTAGGTGCACATTTTTATATCCAGTCCCCTACTAAAATATTCTTAATAAAGCAAGTCAAGCAGCATCTAGACCTCAAAAGGTTCATTTGTATCAGGATTTCAGTGAGATTTAAAAGTAATCTTATTATGATACACATTTCCTGATTAAATTCTTAATAAAAGATCCACGACGATTTGTTCAATATCCTTTTCTTTTTAATCAACACACACATTTTTACCTTATTGTAAGTTCTTTATATTCACACCATATGCTTTTGATTAACTCATATCTGATCCAAATACATGTGACAGAAATAAGATGCCTTAATCCTTCTCATTCTGAAGGTCCCAAAGGCTTGACCCTCAGAAAAAAAATGATTTGAGAAATGTGGAGAGTTCCGTGAAAAGATTATTTGGCCTTGATTTAAGTTTAACTGAACCACTTTAAGAATCACCAGCTGCCAAAAAAACACAGGAAAGGGCTTAACTTGTTTGATTAAGAAAATAACTAGTTCAATTATGTAATGTAAGCTTATTTGGACAAAAAAACAGAACTAAAGAACTAGAGGTCTGCCCTCTGTACCAGAATATCAGCCCTGAAAACATCTAAAGATTTATTTGTTTGAAAGTACAAACTTTTACAATGATCAAAATGGTCTTTGTACCAACCCCCAGCTATACCAGCAACTGTAGGCCTTCAGGGAGTGAGAGCAGGAATCAGACTTTCATCCAGATACTGTATTTAACTTGTCAAAGGATATTTGCCTACATTGAACATTGAACAAATATCCTTTGAGACGTTCTTCTGAAGAGTAGCCAGGAGATAAATATCATCCATTTTCATGATAACTGATAACCATTTACTGTCAGGAAATCCTCATAACTCAAATTATGATTATAATTTCTTGTTGTTCCTTTAAGTGCTTTTAAAAAGAAAATACATTGCTAAAGAGAAAAGCTCCTTCTTTTAAACTTCATATCATTAAAAAGCCTTCTGTTCCATTATCATCTTCATTGTGATCACATGTTAAAAATCTACTTTATTTAATTCTTTAGATTTTAACCCCCATCCCCCCAAAAACATATTTTCCTACATTCAATGCCCTCCTTCTGTGGTTCTGCTTATTAAATAAAATTTAATTCAATCAACACTGTTCATGTATCTCATATAATTAAATCTACTTCAGGCATACATTATTTAATTCATTATGTTAATGCAATCTAAGTAGGAAAGATGTCCTGTATAATACACACAGCTCTGACAAGAGCTCTAAGAAATGTTTCACAAATCAGACAATGCATCCTCTCTCCACATTGAACATGTTCCTTATTCGTGAAGGATTTACATCCAAAGAAATTCTCTTTAGGGTTTTACAGCCTCCTGACATATTATAGAAAATTAGTCCTTTTTGACAGAGTGCTATAAAAATAAAAAATGAAGCATCATTCTGTCTCCCCTAAATATATATGAGTAACAACAGATTTTTGAGAAATATTTTCAATTTTCAGAAAAATCAAACACCATCATAAATCGTCTTTGGAAATAAACTGCCATTCATTTAACACTGCAGAAATTATATAGAATGTATCAAACTTAGTTTACTCTTTCTTTATGTGCATTATATCTACCATAATATGTCTATGATACAAATTATTCTTGTAATTAAAAATAATTTATTATAATAAAATTCTACATTTTTTAATTCTTTACCCAAAATGAAAGTCATTCATGAATCAAACAAAATAAAGTATATATATTTTTAAATTTGTAGAAAATTATCTGTAAGGTACAATATTCCTCTTTGGAAAAACAAACATGAAACTTCTTGGCTGGATTTGTATTGTTTGGTTGCTCGTGTTATCATCATCTTCATTAAACTGGGAGGATTGTTTTTTAACCCTGAGATATTGTTATAGCTATTGTGGTGTCTCGGGATCTAGAGACAATGGTCAACTTCTAGTTGTATCAACATTTGTAGTTCTCTGGGTTTCAAAGTGAGTAAAAACAATACATGGAAGGTGAGGCGTTTGCTGAGCTGAAGTGGGTCTGCAACACATTTAATCAAATAATCATCTGGTTTATTTTGAAATGTTATACATTGTCTTTCATTTAGTTTGTGTTGATAATAAATATTTATCTCATTTTGCCTTTTATTTATTACTCCTTTGTCAGTTCTGTGCCAGAGAATAGAGAATCAAGTGTCTAACTATACCAATCACTCAGGTATAGTCTTGGCATTTAATTTACAATTCTGGGGTTATGATTAGTTAGTTAAATTACTGATTATCCCACTAAATTTGATGTATTTTCTAATTCTCCAATTTCCTTAACTCATATATTCCTAACAATATTTTTAGCAGACATTTTTCAACATAGTCCAACATGCATTGCTTTAGAAAACATAAGGCAGACATTACTGCCTTTACACAAACGTGCATAAACACCTACCTTCCACTTGGAAAGTCTGAAAGTGCAGAATGACAACTTTCTGCTGCCCAGCATTGATGAGATAGTTGCAGTTTGAGTCATGAGGGTAGTGCTCTGGGTAATTGGGAGATACAACACGACCTTCTGGGGCAGTGAAGTTTGCTCCACAGCCTGAAAACCAGGAGAGGAGTAATCAGCATACAGTAGACACAAGTCATTTTAGAATATCTGAGTACACCTGTTTTATGTACACTTTCAGAACACACTCCACTTCATCTACAGTATAATATGCGAGTCTACCAGACAGCAGACTAGCAGGAACTGGCAGAACAATGAGTAACATGAAAAAACTCAATACGACAGGTACTGCAAACTCCAGTAACGAAGACATTGACTAAAATAAAATTGGGACAAATCAAATAAGCCTAAATGCCCTCTACAAACAGAGGATTCTAAAGTAGGCCAAGAGGATTATGTGTGTAGCTGTTTGGAGAGGGTTTCATTGTGAATATAAGCTCCTCTCATCTGTGCCCAAATTTAATTTGAAAACTGAAAATCATATTCTTCTGGCTTCTCTTGGCAAATTAAAAAAATTTTTAGTTCTTATCAGAGGAGATAACAGTAGTTGAGAGTAACCACGGCACTGCAGTGCAAACATACGAGTGGTGAAGAAGGCAGAGAAGCCTTTGCCTATGGTCTCCTGGGACTGGAACCTGGCTGTTATCACATTAAATGGGGCAATGACCAATCCTGGGGCAGTGGTTCCACAGCCTGTGGCTAGCAGACTGTTTTCTTGATCTGCTCCTCCTGCCCAAACCTGAGACAACACAGACACAAGATTTATTCATGTAAATAACCAGAAACTTATATGAACCTTCAGTCCTTTGCTATTGAACTGGAATTGTTTATATTCAACAAATGTGACAATGTTTGAATTTGGACCAAAGATCTGATTGGCTGAATTCACAGTATCACTCAGACACATTGATAGGTTGTTTCAGTTAAATAGGAGTCACAAAAACACACCAGATTGATCTGAATATAAAATAAATATATAATCTGAATTGTAAGTAAATAGTGTAATCTCTACCCACTCAGTTTACAAAGCTGTCTGTTTTATGATGTGGATCAATTCTTTTCACACTGTATACATGTAAAGGAATAAGTAATAGTTTTATTCCATGCTAAAAACAGAAGAAAGAAAACACAATGTTTCGGCTGTGGAGCCTTCTTCGGGTGAGGACTGATTTGAGCATGGAATAAACCTATTACTTGCTCCTTTGCAGCCTACGCATGCTGAAGCAGCTACCCACCTGAACTACTGTACTTCTGTATACATGTATATGCTAGATCATTCCATTCCTCCCTCCCTACCTTTCTTTTGTGTGCCTTGAAATCTGTGGAACAAAATCTTTCTGGAAAGCAGTAAACAAGCTAATTTCTGATCCAGATGGACAAATTAATAAATCCATTCAAAACTGACAATGTCTCAAATGTACAAGTACTGTAATTGCAATTTTCACATTAATTTTAACATTGCAGTTTTAAAATACTTTCAATTATTTTTTTCATTTTATGTTGAATATGTGCAGCTCCTCCTGAGAGTGGGCAGATACCTTCACATAGCTGCTTTGACACTGTCCGCCACTGTCAGGGATCTCAAAATTACTGCTGAAGTTCATCTCCAGGTGGTTTCCTTCATGAGCAATGATCCTCCACACGCACTCACTGTTGGCTGGGAAGTTCTGCGGGTGCCCCGGTGACTTGATATTACCACTATCAGCATGGATGATACCGCCACAGCCTATGCAACACAAATGACACTTAAATCACCAGCGGTCAGTCATGTTCTGCATTTGGATTTCTGTTTTTTTTTCAGGAATCCTACAATATTTTATAAAACTCATATGCAGCCACCATACATTTAGTGTTCTTGTAATTAAAGTGTTCAGCACCAAAGGTATTAGACTGTGTCAGAGCTCTTATACAAATCCTCATATCAAAAGTTACAGGAAGCTGAGAGTCTAAGAGATTTAGTTTATGTCTTTTTTCATTTAGTGACTAATTTTTTAATCATCATCATCATCATCATCATCATCAACATTTCAATCCACTCCACTCGAAGTGTTTTACAGGTAATGGGGACTCCTCTCCACCACCAGTGTGTAGCACCACTTGGATGATGCACCAGTACGCTCACCCCACACCAGCTATCAGTGGGGAGGAGAGCAAAGCGATTAAGCCAGTTCAAAGATGGGGATTATTAAGAGGCTATGATTGGAAAAAGGCTGTGGGAAATTTGGCCAAGACACTGGAGTAATACCCATACTCTAGCTCTTAATAGATTTTTAACTATTCAGGTTATTTTTATTTTTATTGAAATTTTGACTCTTAGGAGGATAGTCTATTCCTTCGTTCCATATAATTCAGAAAATCAGTATTTTGTACTTATTCTTAGAAATAAGAAAACTAAAATAAAGGGTGATGAAGTTCAAGTAAGTAGTCAGTATACATAGGCTGCAAAGTTTATTGCTGGAAGGAAAAGAAAAAAGACATGTTTCTGCTGTGGAGCCTTCTTCAGGCATGAGGGAGTGAGGGAAACTGGCAGATATCTTTCTGTAATAATAATAATAATAATAATAATAATAATAATAATAATAATAATAATAATAATAATAATAATAATTGCTTACACTTATATAGTGCTTTTCTGGACACTCCACTCAAAGTGCTTTACAGATAAAAGGGACTCCACTCCACCACCATCAATGTGCATCATCCAAATGATGTGATGGCAGCCATAGTGCGCCAGAACACTCACCATACATCAGCTATCAGTGGGGAGGAGAGCAGAGTAATGTAGCCAATTCATAGATGGGGATTATTAGGAGGCCATGATTGGTAAGGGCCAATGGGAAATTTGGCCAGGACGCCGGGGTTACACCCCTACTCTTTTCGAGAAACGCCCTGGATTTTTAATGACCACAGAGAGTCAGGACCTCGGTTTTATGTCTCACCCGAAGGCCGGCGCCTGTTTACAGTACAGTGTCCCCATCACTATACTGGGGCATTAGGACCCACATAAACCATAGGGTGAGCACGCCCCTGCTGGCCCCACTAACACCTCTTCCAGCAGCAACCTTAGTTTTTCCCAGGAGGTCTCCCATCCAGGTACTGACCAGGCTCACAACTACTTAGTTTCAGTGGGTTGCCAGTTGTGAGTTGCAGGGTGATATGGCTGCTGGCATAATAGGAGTTCTGAATCCCCTCTATGAGGACGCAGACGGAGAGATCAGTATGATCATGACTGTTAGAGGTTAAATGGGGAATTATTCTAACTAAAATAAAGGGTAATTATGATTTTATTACTGTGCTAAGGGATTACATTACCTGTTTTTAATTTGTTTTTACAGACTAGCTGTTTAAATTCATATTCCTGTTTTCCAGACAAAGTCAGTAGAAACACCTAAAACAGGATGCTCCACCCATTACTAGCAACAGTACCACTGGCATTAGAATCTCTAATAGAAAAGGTATTTTAGTTATATTATAATAGATTATTTTGGGAAAACAAGTCCCTGGCAAGTGCTAAATCTGTCAGTGTTAGTGATAAAATAATATTACCTGTACAATGTGTTAGATTGTAGATTCTTTTCCTTTCTTAAATTTTTCTTTATATTAAACTGTCAAAAAATGTATAATTCAAACATCAGCCTGGGTTCAATTCCTGGGGTGCTGCCTGCATGGAATATGCATGTTCTCCCCATGTTCATGTGGGTTTCCTCCACGTGCTCTGGTTTCCTCCCAGAGTCCAAAGACATGCTGGTACATTAATCGGCTTGTGGGGAAACCTTCTTGGAGTGAGTGTCTGTGTATGCCCTGCGATGGACACAGTCGTGTCGCATTCAGGGTGTATTCCATGTCCCCATCTCTTCCTGGGATAGACTATGGGACCCCATGACCCTGCACTGTATAGGCAGTTATGGAAAGTGATGGATGATGATGTGAGACAGACTGTTTTTTCTTTCAAAGATACAAAATTTAGTCTCTCACAAATAGTGTATTTTATCAGGATACAGTCTTCATTTGCAGTATTGTATGCCTACCTCATTGTGAGACAAAGTAAGGGGTTACCTATTCAACAGATAACTGTACCTGAGGAATCTGCAGTCCATGTGGCGTAGAAGCCACCTCTTGATACAGTGTGGTCTGCTATGAATACAATGACCAGGTTGTTGGAACCTGATTGGACAGTTCCAGGTGAACTGGTTCCACAGTAATGTCCAATTACAGGTGACCCTGGAGAACCCCCATTCATTATCGTTACTGAGTCCCATGAGCACTGTGGGTGCTGCTCTACATCAAAGTAGTTGAAGGTGATCTAAGGAAATTAGTAAAAAAAAAAAATACTGGTTAGATTTTACAGGACCTTTTTCATCAAAGTCCAGTCTGCTGTGTTTGGAAATTAAAAACTAAAATTTTTATCCATGTAAAGGACATGGAACAAAAGAACACAAAACAAAATGATCAGATTTTATGTTAATAAGAAAAACCATATCTTGTGAAAAACATCGAAAGCATTATTAAACAGTTACTGAGAAAAACAAAAAATTCCCAAGATTCTCATTCATCACAGTACGGTTAATTGCTTTTCTTTGATTTCTAAAAGTATTAGATGAAGTCACACACTATTTCCTCTCAGGCCTTTGTCCATCAGGAAACACATTTTTAAAAATGCGGCTTATAAAATATGTGTAAAAAAAATTTACACCCAAAACAGTTATTTTTGCAGCCTAGCATTGGCAGAGATTAGAAACATTCAAGAGCACCAATCCCAGAAATAAACTATAAATAAAAGAAATGCTAACTGTGGAAATTGTGGCACAAGATCCCAATAAGAAATCCAGAAATCTTTAAAGTAGAAAGGGTAGAGAAAAGATAAGCAAAAACAAAGTTACATTGGAAACAAAGACCAAGGTAGAAACGAAGGTTAAAATACCAACAAATTATCGGGTATTTAAGTGCTTACACCTAAATCTTAAGAATAACAGAAACAAATTAGAAGAGACAGAAGCTACCACTTTAGCTTAGAGAATTTAATGTTATTGAAATCACAGAAACCTGGCTACATGAAAATGATGTTCTGGAGAGACAGAATATATAGAAGAAGGGGAGGTGAAGCACTGTAACTAAAAAAAAAGTTTAGGTTTGTATTATAGAATGTCAGATGCAGGCATTGATTATAATTCAAAACTGTATAATGAAATTAGGAATTCAGGTACAGAATAAGCAGTTATTAGAGGAGATTTCCCCCAACATATACAGTACCTATAGACCTATAGGAATATAAGCGTCACAAACTGTTTTGGTAGATATGAAACAATCAAGACAAGGGAGGCAAGCAGAAGTGAGACAGACATTGGGGAACTGTTAAAAAGAGGAGAGAAAACAAAGTTTCGGCTGTGAAGCCTTCTCTAGGTGTGAGAAAGATAGGGCAGACAGCAAAGATTAAATAGCACAGAAGTTATCTTATCTTAACAAAAGCTGGGAGAGGGGAGAGGCAGAGAGGCCACTCAGGAAGTGCAAAGTGGAGAGGGGTGAAGAAAGGTGTGCAGTCAAAACCGGCATGAGAATAGAGATGATTACATGAAAATAAGAGTTTTGTTTCTGTTGTTTTTCTGCTATGGGAGTTGAGAAGCCCTTCTTTGAGAACAAAGACAGAGAGATCAGTGTGATCATGGCCATCTGAGGTGAAATGGGAAACTATGGACTTGGAGAAATTTTTATTCTTCACAGCCCTAACATGTTCTCTGAAGCAATCTCCTAGTCTCTTTCCGGGTTTCCCCAAAGTAGATAGCTGGCATTTTTTGCAGGAGATACAGTAAATGATGTTGCTGGAGGTACAGGATGTCGTCTGGGTGATCCGGAAGAAGCCCTGAATGAGTGTGTTGTTAGATTTGTATTTGCAGGTGATGCAGCGAGTTCTGTTGCAGGGGAAGGTGCCTGGTGGGGACCATGATTGCTGAGTGCGGTCAAGAGCTCTGAACAAGAAGTTTACGTAGATTTGGTGGTCGGCGGTATGAGATGATTGGGCGGCATCTATTCTCATGCCGGTTTTGACTTTACACCTTCCTTCTCCCACCCCTCTCCACTTTGCACTTCCTGAGTGGCCTTTCTGCCTCTCCCCTCTCCCCCACCCCTTCAGCTTTTTTTTTCTTCTGTGTTATTTAATCTTTGCTGTCTGCCCTGTCTTTCTCACACCTGAAGAAGGCTCCATAGCCAATACGTTGTGTTTCCTCTCTTCTTTTCAGCATGAAATAAACCTATTACTTGTTCCTTTGCAGACTACGCATGCTGACACAGCTACCCACCTGAACTATTAGGGAACTATGATCATAATATGATGTACTTGGAAATATATTTTAAAGTATAAACTGTAAAGATTCAGTCCACCAGTTTTCAATGTCCAGAAAGTACATTTTGAAGGAATAAGACAAGAGAAGTAAAACGAGATAGGAATGATATGAAATCAGTGGAAAATACATGGAAACAGCTGGAAAGGAAGAATCCATTTAAACACATACTAGATGAAGCACAGAACATTTTTTTTACAAAACTGAGTAAATAATAAGCTAAAAATCAATTTCCCAAATGGTTAAAAAAATACATTAGGAAAATTAGTAAAAGAGAGCACTTCATGAAGTTAACAAAAAACAACAGTATCTAATTTAAGGAAAAACACTGAGTACAATGGATTGTAAGCATAGGTAAAGAAAGAGAAATATATATAGAATATTGCAATGGAGGCTAAAAGAATAAAAAGTGTGTCATGTTGAGACAAAAGTAGGGGTAGGGCAGGAACTATATTGACTTTGAGTATGCTTGTAATGGCAAGTGTCTCTGTGAGGTTTGGGTATGTCTATTTTTACGTCTATAGTCATCCTTTAATCAAAGCCTCCCATGCTTTCTGGAATAAAGTGGGACAATCGACAATAAACAAAAATTAAACGACTCACTGCTTTCTCAGACTCCACTTAATTACCCCACAATAGGTGGTGTCAGATGGGATTGATCAAACAGGCCAATCAACCTAACAACAGACCTTGTATATAAACCAGACCTTGATGCACCGGAACAAAAGTGGAGGAGACAATACGTTTTTACACCTGGCCATCTGCATGTAGTCAGCTAGGCCCCACTCACTATTTCTGCGTACACCACCCTGTTTCACCACAACTCCTGTGAGGTCTGGGAGGTTAGGAAAGGGCTTCATAAGCCTCAGTCAGGAGAAGAGTGCATCACAAGGTAACAGGAGAGGCCTTTTCTTCTTTCTTTGCTGTGACAGAAGGAGGCTGCTGGATTTTACCTGCAAGATATTACTTTTGGGTAACTGGTGTACATGCAGGTCTTGTCTGTGAGTGTGTGCCTCTTGTGGATACTTTTGTGTGTTCTTTTATGAAGAGAAGTTAGATTATTACAAATGTGACGTTGTGGTTAATTTTTTACTATCATAACATACATTTTAAAATATTTGTCGATTAACCTCACAGCAAAAAAAGTTTTATTTACTACCGTACCTGAGTGCCCTGATTTTCTTTTGTGTGTCTAATGCTGGGATTTAAAAGAAATTGGTGCAGGACAGTTTAAAATGAAAAAATGTATATTTTCTATTATAAAAGCAAATATTTTCATGTTGGGCTTCTAGCTGTGTGTTTGTTTTGTATGTGTAATATTTTGAGCTACCGTGTTTGTGCAGTTAACTGTGGATTTCATGGCCTTCCTTTAAGCAAGTGCATTTGCTGGACTCTGTTGTCTCCCAAAGGATTATTGACAGGAGAAGCGGAACCATATCCATATTTGGGAGTTTTATCATCTAGGATAAGACATTTTTTAGAAAATAAATCTATTGATTATGTTTTTTCTCTCTCCCAAACTTCACTTTTGCATCAGCCCTAATCTCTGGGTATCCTACTTAATTTTCACAGTATGTCTTGTCTGGTCTGATTCCTATTACCTTAAAATTGCTAGATAGCACTATCGGCTACAAATTCCTGCCACTGTCATTAGCATGAAAAATGTTCTTTCAGTACTACAACAGAACATGAACCGTCACAGATGGAGTAAAGTATATCTGGGACAAATTTTTTTTTTAAATGAAAGGGAAATGGCTGAAGTACTAAATGAGTGTTCACTAAGGAAGAAGTTAACAATATGCCTCAGGCAGCAGAAGGACAAAGATCTGTATTAGTTTTACCATAAAAGACTAAGAAGGGTTTTGTGTACTAGAAGCACTAAGGTTAATATATATTACCAAAGCTCAATAGTATCTGAGTCCAAATGTGTCCAATAGTCCAAATGGCCTTCTCATGTTTGAAACCTTTCTTATGTTCTTGCAGAAAAATTCAAACCAAGTAACAGTTACAATTTGTCAGCTGCAATTCTCTGAAATATATCAAGCAGGACCTCCATATTTGTCTTTATAAACTATGTTATTTGCATTATATTTGAAAATTAAGCATTTTTCTAAAACCCTTAAGATGATGCAGAGCTCAGTGAAGGATGGAAATAAACTGTTCAACAGGACACTGGGGGAATGATTCCCACTCACTGTGATACGATGGCCCTCAGGGGCTTCAAGCAGCCAGGCACAGCGGCTCAAGTTATCATATGGGTTGGGGTAGTTGGGGCTTGACACCACACCACTTTCACCACTCTGTAAACCACCGCAACCTGTAAGAAAGAAAACTGGAGGCTGCCAACCCAACTTCAGGTCTGACTTCACAAGACATGTAAATTCTCCCCCTTTGAACCTTCTTGGACTTATGAAGAGAAAACATCAGCTGATAAAACTGATCATGGATTCTGGTCATAATGCAATTAAAATAATTTTTTCCTGTTCTAATCTCCTCTAATAGTCTTTTTAAAACAATTGGGGACAGAGACCAATAAGTACTGTAATTTCTTAATCTCTTCTTTTAACATTGCAGTTTTTGAAAAAGGTATATTATATGTCCTTGTAAAGCTAGGATCCTCAAGTGCTGTTCAAATATGATGCTGCACTGAAGTACGTGTTTCAATCTGAAGGGGTTTGGGTGCTGTTAATTGATATGAAGAGCTGGGACTCCACCTTTAACTGCTTACAAGGCTTTAATTTTTCATCACCTTCTCATTGACATATTATGTACTTGTTTAGAAGAGTGTGAATACATACCTGAGAAACTGTATCGTGCCTTGAAACCTATGTCTTCAACATATGGGTCTGTGAAGAAGTGAACCCAGAGCTGAGGGGCAAACACAACTAGTGGCATGTTAGGAACAGACTGACCACAATACCTTGTCACCAGTTCACCATTCGAATCACCTGTAGGGAGAAAGCTTGCAATAAGGGAGTGTGGCAAACTAGGCTATGGGGGTAGTGCCCTACAGAGAATGTATACAGTTTGCTACAGATCACCACTTACAAAAATGTTCCTAACCTATCCATCAAACTGAAAAACTACATGGAACTAAAAGTGTGTTTGGGTCCTTTTTTTAAGCTAAGTGGACCCAAGATGAAGGTGTTGAGAAGATGAACTAACTTTTTATAAAAAGAAAAAAAGACAAAATCCAAATTTACAGAATCTAACCCAGAAGGAGTAGATTGTAAATTTCAGCACAGCAACAACAGAAACATAAACACAAACAAATGATCCTACTCAGTACGGAAGAAAAACATTTGTATCCTTGTACGAGTCCTGAGCAACCTTTTGCAGTTACAGAATTAAAGAGTGCCACATAATGTCAGTTAAAGAAGCCTCTTGGCTGTACAGGAGAAATTGAAAAAGTTTTGTACAGTGGGTCTACTCAAAGATATGGTACTGACCAAGACGGAACTCTATGTAGTCCCACTCGCAAGTCTGGTGGTGCTCCAGATGGAAGTCATCAAAGCTGATGTGAATGGAAGAGTTGATGTGAGTTGGGTTCTGGATGAGCCACTCACAACTGAGGTTGTCTGTATAGTTGCTCACACCATCATACCCTGGGGAAGTGAAGTTTCCCCCACCCGGAGCATTTAAAATCCCACCACAAACTGCAGACACAAAGATAGGAAACAGTAATGTCAGAGATCAAACAAGGACTAAAAACAACATTTAAAGCTGTGAGCACCTTTAAATACATTTATGTTTGCATGAGTTTATATGAGTACTATCAAATGTCCCCAGTTTAGAATTTGACATATATTTTTCTTGAGTGAGTTTTATCTCCCTTACAAGCTGAGCAAATGTTAATTTAAGGAATCTGCTTGTATAAAGAGTTATTATGTTTTTACAATTAAGGAAAAACATACAGTATGTTTTGCAGAGTTACACCATCTTCAGATGGTGCAGTCTTTGGAGTGTGAAAACAGAGAGGAAACTATTCTCATAAAACAAGCTATTTTCATCATATCACCTGCTGGCTCATTAGAGGAGTAGTCAGCACTGAATCCTCCATTTGACACTGATGCATCAGTGACAAAAACAACAGCCATGGTGTTCCCTGATGACTTCACCAGAGTTCCTGTGCTCACAGTACCACAGTACCTGGCCAAGTTAGGTGCACTGGATAAGAGGCCATTGTATACCTGGGAAAAAATACAACAGTTTTTCAGTACCCCTGAAGCTTTCTCCCAAAAGAATCCCAAAAGAGTCAGGCAATATATCCCTAAAAATGCTTTCTTTTATGCATCGTGTTAAATCTAAAGGAGAGAGAAATGCAGTGAAATTACAGTAAAATAAATGCAAAAACAGAATAATGTTGAAATATGATCAAATCATGTTACATTGATTTAATTGTATGCAGAACGCCATAACATAATTCACCAAAAACTATTATTCAAATTAGATCTTCACAAGAGGATCATGTCCTTGACAATTGTTTACAGTGACAAATCACTACTGCAAGATGCAAAGTTTAGGACAAGCAACAACCACAATTACATTTCTCCTTTAACCACAGAGGAACACATTTTAAAAAAAACAAAAATAAACTATTGTTTGCTCAAGGTTTCTTTCTGAAGCCACTCAATCATGTTTGGGATTGAGGTGCACTTGCTCAGGGTGATTTCCACACTGCTTCAGAGTCATACTCACAGCAACATAGTCATAGAGGCAGGTGTTGTGATCCTCCAGATGCAGGTCATTAAAGGTGAGCGTCACTCGCCTGCCTTGGGGCACAGTGATCCTCCACTCACACACTCTGCTGTGAGGGTACAGGTTGGGGTAATTTGGAGAAGTGATGGTCCCTGATGGTGCGTTCAGATCACCTCCACACTCTACAGTAAGGAAAGGACATTGAGACAAAACCTTGCACAAGAACAAAATCCTTTATAAAAACGTCAGAGATGCCTACAAAACTGGCTGATTATTGGTCCCATTAAATTGAAAAAGATATTTGCCCTCTTGGGGGTATTGAAAGTAAGTATTGAAACCAAAAGAAACTGTATTGAAAGCTCCACCAGAATATTTGAAAATTATGTTCCTCCAATACTGCCAGTTAAAAAAACAGCTTAAAATACCTTTGTAATACATTTATAAGACCCAAAGTCAAGAAAATATATTACTTGGAAGAGTCCATAATGGGTCCACTATCTCTGACAAGGTCAAAACAAGGTTGGTATTGTGGATATAGTGTATCATTGGCCTGTACAATAACAGTAATTTTAATTTATCTGCCAACTCACAATCTGCCGTCCAGTGCTGATCCCCACTTAAACTGTAGGGAAAAGCTACTTACCTTAAACATCACTTTCAGAGTTGTAGCTTACTGCAACATCCCATGAGCCTTCCCATTTAAAATGAGCAAACAGGTTTAATTGATTATTCTTTATACATTGTTATAATCACTAGTCTTCAGCCAAATAACCATTGATCCAACATTTTTGAGGCAAACAAGGATACCAGCTAAAGAGCAAACTGAAGGTCTGGGATGCTTTTTGGATGTGTAATTTTCCATTACTGAGTAAAAGTAAGTCAAGCAAATTGGATTTGCGATCATAATATTAATATTATTATTGGTAAGTAAATTAGAAAACAGGAAGGTTTTTCAATCAAAAACAAACACTACAGACAAGGATCTCTAAACATTGTGCACTATGTGTGTTCTTTAGTCTCCTGCACAACTTTGTGATATAGTAATAATCAGACCCAAATTTAGTCCATCTAAATATTTTTTCATAACACAACTACACAACACATGATGGTTACACTATAGACAGATATGTACAATCAGTGGGTTTTGGTCCTGCTTCGTGTAGAAATTTGGGAATCCAGAATTCCTCCATTATAAACTGAATACCACAAACACCTTAACAAGATATAGAGAGAATATAGAGGACCTGCATCCTAATAAAATGAATCCCAACCAGGACTTAATTTTCCTCTTTACCAGATGCACACAAGCAAAAGGGAACTGATTTCCCTGCCCTGTCAATACATCAATAAAATAGGAGAGACTTTTTTTAGTCTGCAGAAATAAATAAAGGAAATAAGAATTTCCAAATAAATAAGAGAGCAATTTGTTTTCAATAAAAAAGAGTCCAAGTTTCATTGGCAGGATGACCTCTCCCATGGCACAGCTGGAGAATGGTGTTTGATAATGATGTGATTGATCTTTTCTCTGTCTTTTTGTTCCTATATTTATACTATGATCTATTCATATGGAGGTCTTTATCTCCACCCCTCTGTGAAGTGGCAGGGCATGTTGTAGCTGTTGTTATGTGCACCCCACTGTGAATTGTAGGGTGTGTGCAGCTGTAGGGGTGATGGGCCACTCCTCTGCCCTGTACTGATTACTGAGGACACATGTTGAGCATCTGGCTGTAGTGAGAAGTCATGCTCCAGGATATTTAAACCCTGTCCAGTTTTCTGAATTCGCATCTACCTTTGATCACTGCCGTAATATTGGGATCCTGGGTCCAATGAGATAGACCCACTGCAGCTCTAGACGTCTTTTTTATACCTTCATCCACTAGAAGAGTTAATGTGCCTGTTTTACGGCACAAGGCTAGTGGTAGAACATCCCACACCAGTGCTGACGTGAACAACATACTCTCCCTTCCATGCCTGGAAGCTACATTGCTTTATCACAAAATCCTTTTCTCACTGAGACCGGCTAGATCAGCATTATTCAGCACCTAATCCGTGAACAGCAAGGCTGATTTACTAAGTGACTTCATCACAGAGAAAAACTTGATTTTATGTGTTTGACTGAAACCTGGCACAGATGTAATGATCTGATCTGTTGTTTAACAAGCCTCACTCTGCCTTTTTAGAGTGTGTCTGCTGATTTACTTTCTGTTTAATGTTTCAGGTTTAAGAGAATCATTATTCTTGGTGACTTTAATGTTGATTTACAGTCTTCCAATTTAGCCAAGGATTGTCTAGCTTTGTTGGAATCCTTTAATCTAACCCAGCTTGTTCTTAGCCCAAATCATAACAAAGGTCACATGCTGGAATTAGTCATTTCAAATTACCACTTAGGTATTCTTTTTTTTTATTTCCTTTTTCACATACATCCCCCTCACTCTCTGTAAGTTTTTGCACATGGTGATCACTTGATCAGACTAGGTCTGTGAACTCTGCTCTCTTGCTTATCTAACTCTGATCCTTTAAGTGACAAAGTACAAATGTTTAATAACTCTCTCTAGTCTATTCTTGACATCTTAGCTCCTCTTAAAACTTGAACCATCTCCTTTTTTCATTCTGCCCCATGGTACACTGATCAGCTGAGTTCAAAGAAAGCAGTCTCCCGAAATCTGGAATGCAGGTGGCATCTTTCTGGTGTGAATGTACATTTTCAGTCTTGGAAAGAGTACTTGATTGAATGCAAGAATGCAACAGAGCCTGCTGTATCCAGCTACTTCTCCCACATCATTAAGAAAAATCATCCCAATCCTAGACACATGTTCTCCATCATTAACAGATTGCTTAAGTCAAACTGCCCAGTAGCATTATCCGCCAATCTTTGCATCGCATTCTTAGAGCTGTTTGGCTCCAAGATCAACAACATCCAGCATCACATTCTCTCTACAATACATGCTATCTCCACACCTCCTCCTTGCTTTCCTAGTTTTGCTGTTTTTCTTCTCTCTAGCTTCTCCTTACTTGATGCTGCATGTCTTAGTAAATTGATATCTCTTATGTAATCCACCACCTGCCATATTTATAGTTGTATATATGCCATGTACAGTATATGGCATATATATGTTGTCTGCTGAGAAGCTGGCCAACATATTTTTATTTCCTCTTGAAATAGTTACTCTAACTTCCTACTTGCTGGGGTGTCTAAATCCAGTCTGAACAAACGTCAGTATGTCCACATTTTGGCATCCAGGTCAGCCAGGTCTCGTGCAGGTGATTACTCCTGTCCTGGAATCTTTCCACTGGCTTCCTATGAGGTTTCAAAATCATCATGCTCACCTATAAGGATCTGTATGGCTTAGCACCTCAGTACCTGTCTGAGTTACTATCGTGCTACTCCACACCTCGCAACCTTCATTCATCTAATTCTGGTCTTCTGTCTGTTCCCCACGCCCATCTACATTCTATGGGTGACAGGGCCTTCTGCTACGCCCCAAAGCTCTGGAATTCCATATCTAAGGATATCACAGAGTCACTTTTCTGATCTCTTTAAAATCTAGACTCAAAACCTTCTTCTTTCGAAGGGCTCTTATTTAACTGGTTCTGTGTGCCCCTTTGCTTTCCAACTATATTCCAAATCCTTACTGTTACTTGTGTAATATTGCCATCTCCTGTCATTGTGTCTTTTTTTCTGTAAAGTGCTTTGAGAAGCCACTTTTAAAGGTGCTGTATGAAATAAAGTTTATTATTACAAAAAGGTGTAAGAATTTTGCATTTAATGCTCAGTTTGATATAACAATCAACAGAAAATAATACTGAACTACGAAGAAAATCACTCAACAGAATACACAGACTGAACCTGAATGAAATTAAAACTGAAATGCTCATCAACAGAAAAATATAAATCCAATAATTAATGAAAATTTGTTTTCCGAAGGCTTTTTTTACTTCCCATTGGAATCCCTCAAATGAATCCTGTGTTTGCAATACATTTTTGCAATATTGGTGAGTGGGCTGCAATTTTGATCTAGTTCAGGCTGAAAGTGGACAAAACTCACCTTCCACACTGGCATCAAATCTCAGGCTGAACCCCAGAGCGTTTTCACTCCCATCACTGACAAATTTCACATAGGCATAGCTGTCTGCTGTGTCCACCGGTGAAGGCAGGGCACTTCCACAGTGTCTGCCAAGGAGATGCCCTGAGACATTAAAAAGATTTTCTTTACATCACACATGATAGAGAAAACTTTATAACAATACATTTTTATTTATTACAGAATAATTTACTGTGATGCTTAATAGATAAATAACATTAAATTATATATCCCCTTTTTAATATTTTATATATCTTTATACCGTTCAGAAAGTGTTTTCAATATCATTTTCTGTAAAGCACAAATATTTTGAAGAAAATAACATTTATTTTAGAAATGGTTCAGGTGAAGAGCTGCGTCAGCATGCATAGGCTGCAAAGGAACAAGTAATAGGTTTATTCCATGCTGAAAAGAGAAGAAAGAAAACACAAGATTTCTGCCATGGAGCCTTCTTCAGGTGTGAACACAGTAGGAGAACAAAAGCTGGGAGAGAGGAGGAGCAGGAGGCTCTTTCTTTGTTCTCTTTTCAGCACGGAATAAAACTATTACTTGTATCTTAGAAATGTACAAATGCTTTTAACAAAAATGTTTCTGGAGGAAAGGGCATTTTTATCTTAATTAAATGAAAGCTTTTCATGTTTAACCTCAGAAGTATTTATTTTCCACAAAAAAAAAATACATTTATTTCCTTGGGTAACAGCTATAAAATTTAAAATTAGATGCACAACTGTCATGTATGTGCTATAACACGAACTACTAAAACAAACAAAATAACAGGAAGCAAGGACTATGTTGCAGGCAGCTCTTCTCATTTACTGGACAGCACGGAACTTCTTTCCAATTACACATTACATATAATATGGCCTCCAAGGAGGTATACATCCGCCAAAGGAAATAGATCCAGCAAGCAAATCTACATACAATACAACAACAATTCACTACATATTCACTAATATAGCAATTCACTACATATAATAAGTACATCAATTCAAAATGATCAAAGGGTACAACAAGGGATTGGCTACAAGCAATTTGGTGTTCTGAAATCCTTTTCCAGCCATGTCTTGATAGATCCAATTGAATCAGTTCCACAGCTTGGCTGGGAAACTTGTTAGATACCCATACAGCAATCCTTGTTTAAAAAACCTCCTATTCTCATTCATAAATAGAACTCACTAACTCTCTATATCAGTTTCTGTTTTCAGGTCCTTGTTTCATGGTTGATTGTAAAACTCCGTTGCAGTAGCATTGCCAGTAGCTTCTAGGATTTGGAAAGGTAGCATCAAGAACACTCTTAACAGACTTAGTGATGGAAAAGGATAAAACACTGTCATATGGGAAAAATATAAAACCCAGGGAACTCAAGACCTGCAAATTGCACTGACCTGTAGCATTATTCTCTCTGATCTCCACGTGGTCAGCACTGCAATCAGTAGAGGTCTGTAGGTCCATAGCAATGTAGGTGAGGGTCAGGTAGTGCCCAGTGGGCCCCTGCAAATACCACTCACAATATGACCCATCTGGATAACTGGAGTCAGGGAATCCAGGGCTTTTTATTATTCCACTCTGTCCAACATATCTGCCACCACATGTAGCTGTAAAAATAAAAGCAGAAGTTATGTACTTAAAAATAGTTTTCTAAACCACATTCTTTGCTTGAAATAGAGAAGAAAAACAAACAAGACATTTCAAATGATCACTATATCACAGCCATCATACTGGTATCAAACTGGTATACTGGTATCAAAAAAGGGGCTTGATAAAATCTGTATTTTCATTTTCATTTGAACGGTATTTGTGTTTAAAGAATTTTAACATTTTAAGCCAAGCTCTTTGTTTCAGTGCAAGGCATATAATTAGAGCATGTATTTTTAATGTTTTTTATTTCTCTTCATTTTATCATTCAAAATCCTGGACACAGTAAATTCATGCTTACTTTAAAAGTTATGAAGAGTAACTTCACAACACAATAGTTACTAATTATCAAGAGACCTAACTTTTAAAAGTGATTAAAGTGTTAGTGCAAAATCCAGTCACAAGTACCTATGGAGTACTTGGCTTTGAATCCTTTGTGTGTGACACTACTGTCAGTCCGGAAGCGCAGGTACATAACAGAGCCAGTGGAGTGCTGTGTAGATGGGAGCTGAATTCCACAGAGTCTGGCAATCAGGTCAGCGTTGGAAGTTGCTCCATCACGTAGCTCCAGGTAATCATACAAGCAGCTAGGTTTGAATGACAGAGGATGATTTAACACAGGTACAGCAGAAGTCTCCTTGTAAAATGGCTGTAGAATTTATTATGACATAGAAACATACAGTAGGTCAAAGATGTCTCATACATCTCACAATGAGCCTTTAAACAAGTTCATGCAAAATCAAAGCATTTATGTATGAGGTGCCATTTAGGCCATTATTCAATACACCTCTCATACACAAATTGCTCTCACATGCACCGGTTTTACCTCTCACATATACATAAAACACTCCTTCACAATGTGATGCAAAACTAGTGAATGTGATAGCATTTTATGTGTATATGAGAGGTAAATTATGGCCCAATGTTGGCGGTCCGTCTAAGTGGCACAATGTGATTGGCTGAGAAAATCTATCAACAAGCTTTCTAATTTTCTGCTGTGTTCCAAGATGGAGGAAAGAAATCAACCTCAACCGCAACAAGCACTAAGCCAAGCCGTAGCTTTAATTAATAACATCTTAGTCACACCAGAAGCAATAGCTTCATTGTGATCGGCTACGACTCCCGCGATGAGTGTTCTCTCCGTCAGAGCAGCATACACAGGGCTGGCGCCAGGGGGAAAAATCTGTAGGGAGCGTCTCAAATTTCAGTTGAAATGGAGCTGTTGCAACTACCCAAGTAAAATCTCAATGCAACTGATTAGTGCTTCATGATAGAAGATAACGACGAGCAATCTTGTATTTAGCGATGAAGTACAGTTTCACGTTCAACAACACTCTCGCTATTATTATTGCCTGGAGCGACAAAACACAATACGCGTTCATTTCTGCAGCTACATCGACGGTAACAAGGTTCTGAATCATTTAGAAAAAATAGTTGTCAAACCAACAAAAAGCACAAACTTCTATAACTACAGTCCTAGTTATATAATGACTGTAAGTATAAGGATAAACTACTGCAAAGAATCGGTCAACCTGAGCAAACGAGATCGTAATAATGTTGACACCTAATAACGTAGACACTATGTAATATGTGTCGTTCCTGGATGGATAGCCCTCCTGCACATCAAGCAGTCCGATGTAGTAACTGTGAATTCGGGGTTACTGTAGTTATCTGACCATTGACAAAGTACAACTATTTTTTAGTTAAGTAAGCGAAAGTGTTCAAAAATCCTTTTGTCCAAAACTGAGGGGGCAGGACAGTTCAGGCTATCAAAATGCTAATGGGGCTTAATGTACTGTGGTGTCTTCTTCTGTCTGATGTAAGGAAGTACATGTGATTACACAATGTGAACAAGATCAGTATTCCTGGTCTGTTTAGATTTTATCCCATCTTTGGCACAACCTATATACAAGGATGTGAGTTTACATGGAACACTTTAACATCACTCAGGGATAGCCCACAAGTGCTGAAGAGAATTTGTGTGTAGTGATTGGCCAAGATATGCAAAAGCTACAGTGACCTGAATCTTCTTTTTACTTATCTGAAACTATTCCTTATCTGAAACTGCACTGTCACTTTAGATGAAGCTCTACCTTCACATAAGTCCTGTTACCACTCAGTGGCACAAAGTGAACCCTATACCATAGAAGCAGATATTCATAATTCTAACATTGCCTGTCCATGTGTCAAGACATTAAATCCCTCAGCATATAAAAAAATCTGCACTAGGAAATCATGAAAAATCACATTTAACAGAAAAAAATGCAAAAATAAATCTATTAAGTTAAACATTCATAACCCTTTTTTTCTTTTCAGACACAGTTTAATCCTTTTTGCCTAATCTTAGAAACCCATTTACTGTATATAAATTATATACAGCGTCAAACACATACAGTAGGTAAACTAAAATGTCACCACCCGTCTTTTTTATCATTACATTTGTTCATACAGTAGATGTACTGTATATTTATTTCTTTAATGAAACAATTGTTAACATTAACATCACAGGTCACTACTACCTTGCAGATGACTCAATGTAAAATTCATCTTCAAAGTCTAGCTGAATGACTTTCCCACTGGGGACAGTGATGACCCAAATGCAGTCCACGTTCTGGGGGTAGTTGCTGGGATAGTTGGGGGACATTACGTATCCAGGGGGATCTGAATCACTCAGTTCAATGCCTCCACCACATACTGTAGAAATAATAAAAATGTTTTATTTTTTATACAATTAATGAAGACTTAAGAAAACTGGTTTTAACTTCTAAGTTTAATAATAAAGACAGAGGGCAGCAATTAAAACACGCTTAAAACGAATTTTATTTCTGTATGGCCTGGTCTGTTATTTGATGGAGGTCCTTTATAATGCAAATATTCTGCCTTGGGATATCAGTATTGTTGGTGGGCTAGTGGGCAGTCAGCAGGCAGTCTGCTACAATGTTGTTAGCCTCACAGATGAACCATAACACTTACAGTATAGTATAAAACCTGGCCTTGGTAATGCAAAATTATGACAACAAGAAGAGGGATGAGGTTTCTCAACATGAATGATGTGATATCTGAAAAGGCCAATAGTAGCATGTTAAAATCAAGATTTAATCAAATAGAATGTTTTTTTTTAAATCTGCATGTTAGAACAAATTACTATTCTTAACCATACTCTCAATCCAGTTGGACTAATAAAAATTAAATAGAATAATAAGAGAACTAGCACAAATAATTTGTTTCTGAAAGTAGTGACTTTGAATGTGTAATGTCATGAAGTTGCAAAAATACAGCTCTAAAACTATAGCCAAAACCTTTTTATATACTGTAAATTCTTTAGTTCGCAAATATGTAATAAAGATAAGAATTGTACATACAGCACAATACACAGGATAAGTACATATGCAAGATTACATATCAATAGCTATTCATACAGTATGTTGTAAAAGATGTATGTTGTTTTAAAGGAGGGGAAACAGTAAGAGCTGGAGTGCTCACCCAGGCCCCTTGCCTCAAAGGTGAATTTGAATCCAAGTGCCTCACTGGAGCCATCAGAGACAAAATGGACAAAGAGAGTGTTGTCTGTTGTATGTAGGGAGGAGGGGGAGCTGGTCCCACAGTAATGTCCGTTCCCTCCACTGGGACCCAGGGGTGGAGATGAGCCATCAGGTCCATTCCTCAGCTACAGAAGCACAGAGCATATATTTTCATAACCATGTGTAAGTAATGGAAAAGCAAAACAAAAGCATGAGTTCTCAAACAGAAAGGCAAATTTCAAAAACAGAACAAAAGCTTGCAAAAACCTACACATTATTATACTGATCTCTGTTGATGGAGCCTGCTAGCAGAATCTGTGTGTTACTCTGTAACCGTATCTGCTGAATTCGCATACTGAACTCTGACTGTCACGCTTGCTTAAGCACAGATGCTCCCCCCCCCCCCCTGTACTGAACTTCCAAATGGTGAATGTTTACACTCAACTCCTGATGAGAAAGGAATGTTTAAGTGCTTTCTGAGTCCTGGAGTGTCTTGAGAAAGCTACCTCAAAGACAGGAGAGGAGGGTGTAGAGAAACATGTATATAAACTGTGTAGAGCCATATCCCCTTTGAACTAAGATATATACTATAACTATTATGGCCTTTATTGTAGTTCCATGTATGCATACAATAAAGCTTGGCTGGACGAACAAATAATTCAGGCTTGAATCTCTTGGCTTCTACACTGTCAACCATGCAAATGCACAAGTTAAACCAATACATTTGGGGTGAAATTGTAAATGGTATTTCCACTATGATAAAGTATATTCTCTTGTTTTATATATATATATATTTTGATACAGTATCATAGAGAATTATGAATACTGTACATATAACCAATGAAATAAAAACAAAAGCATTATTGAATACAGTAAATGATAAACATCATAATGTATCTTAAAAAAGCAATAGCATTGCATTGAACATAGTCATATTTATCATAATTGAATTCCTGAAAACATGTATCACATTTATTCACACCTATTAGTATTCAATGAAATAAAATCTAACAAAAAAAGGGTGGCATGGTGGTGCTGGGTCCCTGTACTCATGTGGATTCATGTGGGAGATGGCTGAATAAAAAAATAAATCTACAATCATATTAAGCTCTTTGGAACTTTAATAAAAGCTTTCAGAACCAGACAGATGCCTCAGAAGGTTTATTGTTCCCTTAGCCTTCTAAAGGAGCTAACATATTGAAGTAATTTAGTAGCAATATCAGTAGCATGAATCTACTTATAAGATAAGATCACTTTATTAGCCATATACAATTTCTTGCATTAGGAATTTGTCTTTTCGCAAACCCCAGCTTGCTCTCCTTGAGACACAGACACAGACAGGGAGAGAAGCTGGGGGTCAGAGCACAGGGTCAGCCATTTATACGGCTCCCCTGGAGCAGTTGGGTTAAAGGCCTTGCTCAGGGTCCCAACGGAGTAGAATTCCTCTGCCAGGACCGGCAACCTTCCAGCCACAGGTGCAGATCCTTATCCACAGAGCCACCGTACCACCCATTATGGTCAGATGAACCAAAAAGAAACTTTTTGTATATTCTCATCAGTGTTATGTTTGCCATAAAAAATGAAGCTCATATTGAGAAAATGCCCACTTTGATGTGAGAAGTCTGTTATATTTTGGGATGTTTTTAATCTATGGGTTCTGAAAGCCTTGTTAATATTACATTATAAATCTATGGCCTAACACCTGCTTACAGTATATACAGTATACACCTATACCACAAAGCTCAACCTTGGCCAAACATGGGCATTTCAGCCTGACAAAAGATTCAAAGCATACATCCAAATGAATAAAGATTGAGTTAACTACTCACAAAATACATGTATCTCAATCTACAGACCTCGAACCAATCAAACATTTATTCAAACTCAGGACAGCAATTCACAAACAGAAACGAATGTTTCTAAAGGACATAGAGAAATTCTGCCTGGAAGAATAGTCAAAAATCCCCCATAGAAGTGCCAGAACCTAATAGAGGAGGTGTCTTGTAAGAACAAATTCATACCAGACATGGATGTACTTAAAACTAACTATAGGGTTGTGAATAGATGTGAGCCTTGTGTTTTTCTGGAATTCCATTATTTACAAGAACTTTGACTATGCTCCATGCAATGCTATTAACATTACACTAATCCACATTTTAGAACTACTTTAATCAAGATGTATTATTCAATCTAAAAAAATACTGTTGTATTATAATTTTTGTTTCTATTTGAGCAGAGTGATATAACTATACAGTATGTTTACTGATATAACTCATCCCTCCTTACAGTTTATCACAGTGAATTTGCATTTGATTTTTATACTTTGCCTATGGTTTCACCATACTCATACCATGTACTCATTTTGATTAACTTGTATTTCTTACAATCTTTATTTTACCTTACGTTTTCAAGCTTTTTGTGCTTTTTCTGTGGTTTATGATTTTTTCACTACACTTAACTTACACAGTCTTGGGTCAAACTAAACCTCTCTCAAAGTTCTATATACTGTACCTCCAAGTAGTCTCCTGTGGTGCACTGTGTATTTAGCCCTTGTACATGGAACTGAGATTCAAATTCCAATGAAATAGTAAGCCCACTGGTGACCACAACATGCCAGGTGCAGTCAAGGTTGGGGGAATAGTTCTCTGGGTATCTTGGAGAGCTAATGACACCTCTATCTGCATGGAAAAGACCTCCACAGCCTGAAAGATAAACAGGATATATTCAAACCACAGTGTGGATAGAAACTCTTTGTATGATTCTGTTTAAGAGGATATTCCAGTATTATACTACACTTGAGTGTAATCTCTCTTAATTGTCCAGAAATTACCCAATCATTCAACCCACTGCATCTTCTTAAACAGAAATGTAATACCTATTGGACATCAACAGTAATTCTAATAAGTCAATTTATACAAGTATTTGCAGTTTAGCTTCTCTGGAGTTGAACATACAGATTTCAAAGGAATTGAGAGATTTACCCATTAACCCTGAAAACACAGTGTTCTGAAGACACCTTATAATATACAAAAATATAAAATAATTTAAATAAATATCAACACTGACCACTCCTGCTTTATTAGTATTTAGTTGATTACTATTGTTTTCATTCTTTTTTGGCATGGGAAGTTGGGACAGAGGATTTTTATATTTCTGCTAGGTTAAAATACTTTATGCAACATGCTGAAAGTGAAATTACTCAAGAAAACAGAAGTGTTACATAGAGTGGGCGTTAAAATTGACTCCCCTTGGACATCTACCACATTTTGCTGTTACAACCTCCAATTGCAACACATTTGAACAGAATCGTTCTGTATGATTAACAAAACATACTTAACATTTTGATGGGGCACATTCATTTATTTGAAAGATTTTTTTAATGGAAAATGCAAAAAACAGCCTGTACAAGTATTCATCCCACTGAGACCTTAAGCATTTTTATATGTTGCTCCCCTTTTGCAGAAATTACAGCTCTAAGTCTTTTGCGGTACAGTATGTTGTAACCAGCTTTTCACATCTTGTGGGGGTTTTTTTTGCCCACTCTTCCTTGCAAAATTGATCCAGCTCTTGCTGGCTGCTGGGGGAGCAGTGGTGTACAGCAATGTTCAGTTCCTGTCACAGATTTAAGTCTGGACATTTATGCCACTCATGGGTTGCCTTGGCTTTGAGTTTGGAGTCATTGTCCTTGTGAGACAGGAATCTACATCCTAGTTTCAGATCTTTTGCAGACTGTTCCAGGTTTTGCTGCAGGATATACCTATATTTTGCTCCATCCATTATGAGCTCTACTTTCACAAGACTCTGCTGCTTGAACATGTAATGACATGCTACTGGGTAGTACACTGGGGAAGAATAACATGTTTTTTATCTTTAAAAAGTCAAGAAAAGCCTAGTGTTATTTACAAAGATGAAGTAAGAGTGTTTAAAGGGGCATTTTGGAAACTCACCTTTGTGAAAGGATGCATTGAACCCTGCACCACTGTAGCTGCCATCAGAGGTAAAACGCAGGAACATAGTGTCTCCAGAGGAATGAACAGGTCCTGGCAATTCCCTGCCACAGATAGTGGCTAACAATGGGGAAAGATTTGTCTCACCTTCGAAGAAGCCAAATAGACAGAACTCGTTGTAAAAGGAGAGCATTTTGAGACAATAGATATTGTCCTACAGATGCAAATCTTTGCACAATTAGGAAAGTGGCTCATATATAACAGAAAATGACATCTGAAATTATCTTTTTTTCTTTTGAAAGAAATATTGAAACCATTAATTTTAAATATTCAAAATGAGTATGATAGACAACAAAGTCCCCTGGTGTAGTTCGGCCCTCACCATCTCTGATGACTAGGCTGTCATAGAAGCAGGTGATGTCAGCTTCAATGTCTACAGACAAGAGATTGAACTCCACAGTGGAACCAGGAGACCTAATGATCCAGGTGCACTCAATATTCTCCGGGTAGTTCTCAGGCCAGCCAGGTGAGAAGAGAAACATGGGTGATTCACTGGTCATCAGAGCACCCCCACAGGTCCCTGGCAGCACACACATTGCGACACACACATCACATATGGCGCAAGCATTACAGGAAATTTTATTGCATGTCAAAATGTCCATGGTTAGTGTAACAAGCTATTTTTTTACTTAATATTAATTTCAATTTACAAACAGGAAATCATTTTAATTTTCACACTAATAGTATTCTTTGAATATAACATTGATATTAATCATTAACAATGAGTGTTGGGCCAAAACAAAATAGCTTAAAAATAATCAAAATGGTTTTCAAGATTGTTTGAAAGTCTTTTGTCTGAAAGTTGATTTATCATGAACGACGATACTGGACGTATTTCTTTTGAAATTGAACACAGACTTGACTGTGAACTTCAAACTATGGCACACAAATGAGAAGATTTCAGTACTCCCAAACTTGTCCTCCATTGAGCATCTGTTCATGATGCAAAACCTAAGCTAGGTAACTACTTTAAAACCTTAACAGTGAGTATTCAGAGGACTCTGGGGAATTAAAGATTTATATAAACAGAATAACTAGTCAAGTGGACTGACCTGGAGCAATGGTGGGCAAAGGTCCTGAACTCTGAACAGCCTGCCACTCAATGAGAAAACCCCTCCCACTAACACTCTCGTCAGAATGGAACTCCACTGTCATAGTACTGCCAGAGCTGGTCACCAGGGGAGGGAGGGAAAGGCCACAGAATTTCCCCAGAGAGTAGGAATGGGCATTAGGGCCATCAAAGATCTGCAGAGATGAAGACTCTAGTGATTATCCTCAGACATTCAGCATGACAATCCACTACATCTATCTACAGAAACTGAGAACAAGCATTCATTTAGCTGATTTTCAGAAGCAGATATTGAAACCATTTAGGATTTTTTCTATTTTGAATAATCACACAACAATATAGTGTCCATGTGTCATGTATCCTTACGTCAGTGACATGGAACAATACTGACATTCCTTCAGAGACAATGAAAAGATAAGATTGATTACACATTTCGCTTACTCTACAGGGGAAAAAAACAAGAATCTACTATTTTATAGGGCATTAACAGATGTATCTTGTGATAAAGACTATGGATCCTGATTCTACCTGCCGTTCTAAACACTGCCAAAACATTCTAAAAACATCTCCAATAAATAAATGGGATTAACCTGAACTAACTTTCTGGTTTGCAGGCTGGTATCGCAATTTGTCAATCCAGAAGTTAATTCTCAAATCCACTGAAATGGATATAAAGAAAACTCAATACACTAACAGCTGCTTAATATAATTGAAAAATTAGGGCATGCTAGTTAAGTAGACCACAAAAATACAAAAATCTGATGTACTCCCATATTCCATAATAAAAATACAAATTAATAAATTAAATATATATATATTCGGGTGGAGTAGTGTTCTGTGTCTAAGGATCTGTGCCTGTGTCTGGAAGGTTGCTGGTTCAAATCCCGTGGCTGGCGGAGGAATCCTACTCCATTGGGTCCCTGAACAAGGCCCTTAACCCCAACCGTTCCAGGGGCGCTGTACAATGACTGACCCTGCGCTCTGACCCCAGGCTTATCTCTCCCTGTCTGTGTGTCTCATGGAGCGCAAGCTGGGGTATGCAAAAAGACAAAATTTCTAATGCAAGAAATTGTATAGGGCTAATAAAGTGATCTTATCTTACAGAAATGGGAGAGAAAACAAAAGGCCTGTATTTTTCTGTTTGAACATGGTACATCTGTGTGCAGTGAGAAGAATTAATAATAATCCAACAATGATTTGACTTTCTTGTAAAAACAATTCATTCTGCATCTGTACTATGAACTTCTCCTGAATATGTTGCAAGTTATTTCTTGATCAACAGTTAAATAACTTCTGAGACAACAGGATTTAGAAGGCCCAGGTGTCCCTAAAATGCATTTGAAACTCAATTTCTATTCAAATCAGTTGAACTGAAATGACCAGTTTTGATCTCCAGGTCTTCCCTATATCCAATAAAAGAAAATTACAAAACTATTTAGAGCCAGTAACTTCAGGATATGAGTAGGAGGATAACTGTTGCATTTGATCCAAAAAGAACAGTGACTCCTAAGCCATGTACAAATGGAAAAAAGAGAATACTGCCTACATAATAGGCTTTGGGAATTTAGCTGTTGATATTTAGCAGATTTTGGAGACTACTGCACTTACAGTATCAATGAAACCCATTTATTTGGTTTACACAGTCAAGATGATCTTTGTCTTTCCTTGCCTTCTGAAAGTTTTACATAGGTTAAAACCCCATTCTTCATTGAAATATACAGATGCAGCTACTCAGAATGCTCAGGGTGTTTTGTGGAGTGCCACAAAGAACATGCCATGTAACACCATAACGTAACAAACAATAACGTTTTATTTTCAATAAAACTGGGATAATTAAGACTCTTTCTCTGATAATAAAATGCAACAAGTAACATATACTTTATTAGTTCAGGTGGGTAGCTGCGTCAGCATGCGTAGGCTGCAAAGGAACAAGTAATAGGTTTATTCCATGCTGAAAAAAGAAGAAAGAAAACACAATGTTTTGGCCATGGAGCCTTCTTCAGGTGTGAGAGAGACAAGGCAGTAAGCAAAGGTAATGTAGCGGGAGAACAAAGGTTGGGAGGGAGGAGGTGAGAGGCGGGAGCAGGGGACAGAAAGAGAGGCCAATCAAGAGGTGTGAAGTCAGGATAGGTGTAGAGAGGTGTGAAATGAAACCTCCAATGAAGTTTATGGAGAAAATTTAAAAGAAGAGTAGTCTGTGATTAAGAGAAGGGGGAATGTGTGATCCTAGCTGCAGGATAAGTTTGGTTTCGGTAGTCTTTCTGATGTATGAGTTCGGAAAACCATCTTTGAGAACACAGACAGAGAGATTTTAAATCTTCACAGCCCTGACATGTTCTCTGAAGCGGTCTATCGTGGCTTAAGATTTGCAGACACATTTTATTTTACTATTGATGCAAATTCACAGAAAATACATAGCTCGAAAGAGGGGCTGATACTTTAAACATTCTTTAAAACATTTTTTAATCCTATTTAAAAATGATACAGTAAGCAACTGATTACTTTTTCCATTTTTGAAAATACTGTCACTGCTACAAAGTATTATGGCATGCTAGTTATAGCCTTTTTTAAAAAAATGCAATTGTTTGATAATGTTCGCTTTTTAAGGCTGAAATGGCAACTCTCATGGTTACAGTATGATATTGGAAACTGATTCAATTTTACTGTTCACACAAAAACTACCCCTTTTTCACTTCTCAAAGGGGGGAAGGTAGACAGGCCAATTCAAGGGAGATGTAAACACATTTTTGGTTTGGTTTCTTAATTTCAATAATCTTAAATATTTGTTATTTATTATCTTTTTTTTGCCACTTCATGGCATTAAACAACTGAAGATTGTTGATCTGATTTTTCTGGTAAAATTGGTTTATTCCTGCCATTGTCAGTATTCATATATCTGCTCATTTATGTTCATTCACATATTCTTGATATTATTTTCATATTTATATATACATGTATATGTATACATATTCTAATATATAAAATTAATAAAGATGTCAAAATACTATTTACATATTATTTATCATATTTTAGCAGAAGAGAAAGAGAACCATTATTTGTCAAAAGTACAACTGGTGTGTTGGCTTGTAATGAAAATTCTACCACTGAACTACTGTTTTATTTTCCATGACAATACTAATGACAGCAAAATGTAGTTAAACACAAGTACATAAAAACTTTTCCAAAATAACCACAACGAGGGACTGAGTTAAATAACCTGATGCAGTTTATAAAGAAAGTCTTATACACTATCACCATCAACTATATAAAATATATCTATATTCATAAATTAATATTGGTAATGATGTTGAGAAACTTTTTTATTTTCAGCTATCAAAATTTCTCTTTAGTTACATAATTCCATATTAAGTGGATTTAAAGAAGTAGGACAACAGACAAAATAAGCTAATGTTTTCATCAACATCTAATGCACTACAAGGGCCACCTTTTGATCTCCTTTGCTCAGTGAAGATTCTTTGGGCAGTTTACCACGACTTTCCGAAGTTATCTTGACATGCAATCTGAGTGGCTGCATAGGTAAAATTTTATTTTTGTGAGCTATAGGGATCATAGGAGTAAGGCAGAGCTGGTTAATAACTGATCATTCCAAGTTAGAGGGCATATAAAAACAAAAAACAAAAAACAATTGCCAATTCCAAATTTTTAAATTAACAGATTAAAAATATTGTGCTTTCTCAATGTTTTCCGACACAAAATGTGGTACAGATGACTTTACTGATAAATGCAGTTTTGCTGGTTTTACATTTATATTTTGACTCTTTAAAGGAGTTAAAGGACTTACATTCAAGTTGTCAAAGTAGCAATCGTAAAGGTCTTCAATGTCCATGTCTAAGAAATGAACTTGGATGAAAAAGCCAGCATCAACTGTGATTGTCCACCGGTAATGTGCATCAACAGGGTAATTCCTGGGCCAGAGGGGAGATGCAATCTGTCCTGAAACTCCTGAGATCTCATTCCCGTACACTAGAAAGTAAAATACCAGACATGAAGAGCAGCTCCAAGGTGCATACTCCTTTAAGAAACTTCAGTTCTACAGCCAACTGTAGTATTGATGTATGACTTCAAACTATTTAGGACACTGCATCTTACACTTATTCAGAAGAAAATATTTATTGTTACTTATTAGCATGAATGAGTGAAAGGGTATGTGATATTTTCATATACATCTGTGGATAAAAGGTACAGAGAGACACTGCTTATTTCTGCAACTGTGTAATTTCAGTCCTAGGAGCTTAGTTATCATAACCTGAGGGAAGTAATGTGTGACAATGCAGCTGGACAACTTGCAGGTAATTCTGAAATCGATTATTTCTCATTAGCATTAGAGGTTTCCTCAGTTGTTCACTTACAGTGTGCAAATGTAGCCCTGAAGCCAGCCCCAGGAACTGAGGAGTCAGAGACAAATTTCAACCAGAGAATATGTCCAATGACAGAAGTGTAGTTAGCAGGAAGGAGACCACCACAGAATCGCCCCACCAGCTGGCCAGTGGAATTTCCCTCTCTGATCTCCAGGTAGTCACTGCTACACCCGGAGCTCTGCTGGATGTCAAATGATCTGATGGCAAGAGGAAGAGAAACAAACTTGTTAACTTATTAATTATGTAGTAGTAGGTTTGTAGTGACTTTGCAGACCCTTTTCCTAGTACATTCCTTATTTACATCCTAACATTGCCCAAATTTACTATCTGTTCTGTTTTTGCCAAACAGAGAACACGACAAGTTCATTCAAGATAAAATATGTTTCATATAATCTGTGTAGCCAAGAACCACTACAGTTTAAAAAGCATATGAGAGAAAAAAGCAGTGAAGAAGACTAATTTTTAGGTAAAGGAAAAATGGTCACCAAAAATACTTCAGTCAACTTTGATGGAATTTCATGTTTTATGGGATGATTCACTCAGAAGTGCAGTACCAAAGTTTTTCTACTCAAAGGCATATTATAACTGAGAGGCTAACATAAATTGATCTTAATTGCCTCAAAAAGGGATCATTCTAAAAGAACTGAATATAAATGTACCAAAACCTGAAAGATGTTGACAAATTCAACCCATCAGCAATGGAACCAGAACCAACAACAAATGGCAAATAACAGGAGTCTCTGCAGTGCACTAAAAGTAGTGGGTGCCTGGTACAAGGTATTGGAGTAAGATATTTAAATCAATAAGTTACTACCAAACAAGTCCTTTTCCTCTATGTTTGCAATATTTCTTAAATTTAAAGTTATTAGTTGTTCTATATGATTTTTAAAATGTTCCAATGACAAGATCAAACAGGAAAGATTATTGCTTCTACAGCAATGGATTGATCACGTGTCAGAATTATATTGCAGTTTTTATGTGATCCCAGAAGACAAATGGTCTTTCTTATATCTGAATACACCTCTTGGTCAAAGCACCTCAAAGCACTTTTGAAAAGGTTAAATCAAAAAAGAGTGAAGTGAGTTTAGACAGAAAACATTCTCCATAAGCAAAGATGAAGGAAAATAGCATATTACTTAAGTCAAGGAATCCCGAAATTATGTTAATATCCTATAGATTAACTTTTAAAATATAAATAGATTTCAGCTGAAAAATATATATGCACAAACGAGTGTGACTGAACATCACGACAGCAGAATAGTATAAACAGTGACTCTTAAATCAAATTAAATAAGGCAAATTACTTGACTATATATGGAATATTTAGCGAGTTAAAGTGTTTTAATATGAAGCTGGGGGGAAGATTTACGTAATCGATACAGAAGATCAGAAAGTTGCTCATGATCAGAAAGATGCTCATTGCCAGCAATCATATCACCCTGTAACTGACAACTGGCAGCCCATTGAAGATAAGCAGTTGTGAGCCTGGTCAGTACCTGGATGGTAGACCTCCTGGGAAAAAAGGTTGCAGCTGGAAGAGGTGTTAGTGGGGCCAGCATGGGGTGCTCACCCTGAGGTCTGTGTGGGTCCTAATGCCCCAGTATTATTATTAGTATTATTATAAAAAGGTGCCGTCCTTCGGATGAGACGTAAAAACGAGTTCCTGACTCTCTGTGGTGATTAAAAATCCCAGGGTGTTTCTTGATAAGAGTGGGGGTGTAAGTGTTATTATCCTAGTGAGGGTCACAACCTGTAGCCTATCCCAGAAGTGAAGAGCACAAGATAATTCTGAGAACACACAAATTCTGTCCTCATGGAGGAAAGGCCACTCCATCACAGGGCCATGTAGGAAGGGAATATTAAATCAAAGTCAGTATCAGCCAATCAATCTTCTCAGCATGGCTAGGATGTGGGAGGACACCAAAGAACCTGGAAAATATGGGCATGACATACAAACTCCATGCAGGAAGAGGCCAGACTCATACCAAGGACACTGTTATAATTATTTTGTCACTATGCTGCTTGTCTTACTTCCTGTACAGTACATTGGAATTTATTGATGCTTATCATAAAGTGTTAGCACAAGGCGAAAAATAAAAAAATAACAAAGCATGAAGAAATGTAAAAGGGTTCAGACAACTGAAACATTTAGAATCGTGTAATGACATAGAGTAAGGAAAGTTCCTGAGCTGTAGGGTGGTCACCTAGTTTTCAGGCTATCCCTAGATGCTAAACGTCAATAACTCCCTACATTTTGGGCAGAATGGCTCATTAAAACCATTTGTTGTAACCAGTAATGGTTATTCCCAAAGTTTATGCATCCAGAATTACATGAAAGAGAGTTGCAGACGGTTTCCAGGAGAACTAGTGATGCTCCAGACACATTCCACATTGGGTGGATAGGCTTCAGGATAGTTGGGGCTGTTGAAGGCTCCTGTTTCCATGTGTAGATGCCCCCCACAAGCTAAAATCAAAAGGAAATTGCAGTAAGAAGAAGTTCAGGGCACAGGAATTCTGAAAAAAGATTGATCTAGACTAGTTGGACAAAACAATTGTGCATAACATATTCTGGAGTAATTACAATCAAATTAATGAATACATTTTTTCTTGATATTTTTTGTTTATGCAAACCCCACCTCTTCTAATACTCCACTTTCAAGTAAAAAAGTGGAAATATAAGTCCTCGATATGCAGACAAAAACTATGAAATATAAGAAGTTGAGAGAGGTGATCTTCCCTTAAAGTATCCACAGGTATTTTCCAAAGAAGCAGTAACAGGACAGCAGACAATTCAAGACAAAGACTATTAATACCAAACTCTGGGCATTTACCAGAGGTGGAAGATGCATACACAGCTCTGAAGCCCTTCTCAGAATCTTGTCCATCTGTGACAAAGTTCACAACTAGGGCATTGCTGAAAGATGTCACAGGGTGAGGGAGATCTGCTCCACAGTAGCGTCCTAGGAACAAAGATATTCACAGAGAAGCAGTTTTAAATGATAAAAGTTGGAGTATGCCTGTCTTATTCCATTATGATGTCTCTTTTAATTTCATTTTTAATGTGTACTAGTGGCATCTCTGGAAATTTCCAGGAATATGTTTACAGCTTTTTCTTATGTTAATAAATGAATACAGGGATACAGATAAACAAAGCCTGTCAATTAATACCTTATATGTCCACACCCCTTCCTTAACTTAAAACTAGCTGTCCCATCACATCATCATCCAGGTGGATGCTGCACAATGGTGGTGGTGGAGGGGAGTTCCCATTACCTGTAAAGCGCTTTGAGTGGAGTGTCCAGAAAAGTGCAATATAAGTGTAAGCAATTATTATTATTATTTTTTCAAGTGCTAGCTAATCTGATAATATAATCAACCTTAAACTGACCAGGCAACATAATCTTCCCTTAAGAGCAGTACACTCTACCACCTGCTATTGTCAGTGAATGATGTATCACTACAGTAAAATCTCGAGATCTGCAAATTTAACATTGGCAAATGTGTTTATTTGCAACTTGGTATGGCTGACAGGGTTTAAACAGAAGAAGAGCAGAGTGGGAAGAAGCATAGGTGAAGGTTTTTAACTACAGTTTTCAAGTTAGTTAGTGCGTAACAGACTAGGATTGTGAGATCTAGCTAGTGAATTAGCATCTCCATGCCATCTACCCAAGTACCCACTACTCAGCATCTTATTTTAATATTGGTATGAACTGTACTTGTTCCAAGCTGGCAGGAAGGGGAATGACAGCTTTTTTAAAGAAGATGACTTCACAGGCTCTTTGACAGTTTAATTTCATGTTTCATTTCAATGTGTTATGATAAACAGAAGTAGAGAGAGAAAGTGCAAGCTAGACGAAGAGGGGGGTCATGTTTATTTTAGCCGATTATGATAATCTGTGATTACGTTTGTTTATTTGATTTGATTAATGTTAAACTAAAAGCCAATCCATTAGTACTGATATAACTGTATGTCTTTTAATCATACATTCTATATACTGTAGTAAAGTACATGAGGGTATAGGGAAGGGCTTGGTTAAATCAACACTGTATAATACAGTACATATTAATGTGAACATGCATGATACAGTACATACTAGGGTCAGAAAGTGTGAAATATTAAATAAATATTTCTTACAAGTACACTGAGCTCCACGTCTCTCACCAACACTTACCCATTGAAGGGGCTGCATAGTTATCCCCATCCAGAACCTCAACCACATCAGTGGAGCAGTTGTTATTTTTATTTTCCAGATTAAAGTCAGTAAAAGACAGGGTGACATGGTTGACTGTGTGAATATATAAACAAATCTCCGTGTTAACTGTTAACATTTCACAATTACCATTGTTAAAGTGCTGCACATAACTACCAGAATGTAAACTTCTACATTTTAAAGAACAAAGGGTTTCCTTAAAGTGTAACAGCTAACAATAATTTATCACTAATTTCTCTATATTTTAGAAACTAGATTGGATTAAACTACCCTTCATGAGAAGACAGGGAACAGAATGTAATTATTCCGGACCTGATTAAACTCTTGTACTGTATGTCCTAGATCACACATACTCATTAAAATTATACGTGAGCACCAGAGGCCTTTCTAACTGTTAAGTCTCAGGAACAGTTTTCATGTACTTACATGGCTCTTGCGCTTTAATGATCCAGCTACAGTTCTGATTAGCCGGGTAACTTGCAGGGTACCGTGGTGAGGCAATGGCTCCTCCAAGGTCATCGCTCTGGATGATAGCTCCACAAGCTGAAATACAGACCACAGTCTCAAAGAATCCCAGCCAGCACTTTGCCTAGTGAGGTGATCAGGAGCAACGAGACAAAGTGCATCAAAGTAAATGAGGTGAGACTCTGGAAGACATTGAAAGTGGTTATTTCACTCTGACAAGAAAAAATAGATAAACAATGTTTTAGCTGTTTCGTCTACTTCAAGTGTCTAACCTCTCTTTTTTCTATTCACACACAGCAGCAACTCCAAATTCATACCTCCATTTATAGTTTCTGTCAGTTTTTTCACGTCACATCCTTCCAATACAAGTTCATATAGGACTGTGTCACTTTGGTTGAACAGAAACTGGGTTTCTTTTTACAGTCCTGCCTTAATGCGTCTCTGGGGAGACTGTAACTTTAAGGTTCTAACAATTTTCCCACAGCATGCATGTTCCAGGACTAAACACCCAGTTTCCAACTAACAAGTTATATATTGAGACCCTGATTTAGCTTCATTCTGAACTTGATTTATTTTGATAGTATCCCTGAATAAGCCTGTATAATAATAACAATAACAATAACAATAACAATAACAATAACAATAACAATAACAATAACAATAACAATAATAATAATAATAATAATAATAATAATAATACTTTCAGAAAACTGGGCCCTGAAGCCTCTGTGGTTGTAGCTGCTGTCTGAACGGAAGCGCAGAAAGATGGTGTTCTGTGTAGAGGTCAAAGGGGAGGGTCTCTGCTGACCACACAGATGCCCAAGTATTGGTGCTGATGCACTAGGGCCATCATAGATCTAGAAAAAAAAGGAAAACACATATTAGGACTTTAAACATTTTGACAACATCATTCCCACAACCATTTTGACATTTTTCTAGGACATCATGTGTGTTTAAATTTATTCTGATGGTCACAAACACTGGTAGTAGCAAGCTGGTAACAAGGCTATGAAATCATCAAATAAAAAACTGGGACAATGTGCAAGTTAATTCTTTCTTAGTTCTTCATTTCTTAACTATGGATGCTTATTAGCACCATGGAGAAAAAAAGTATTGCATTTATACGAGATAGGATAGCGTTTTAATTAGAAAATGATTGTGTTTAAACAAGTACATTACTGCAATTGAACACAATAGTTAATTTGAGAACACTGCTGCAGACTATATTAATATTGTAAGCCAACAGTAGGTATATAGTAAGCTTCAAAGGAACAAGTAATAGGTTTATTTCATGCTGAAAAAAAGAAGAAAGAAAACACAACGTTTTGGCTGTGGAGCCTTATTCAGGTGTGTCACGGCCGAAACGATGTGTTTTCTTTCTTCTTTTTTTTCAGCATGTAATAAACCTATTACTTGTTCCTTTGCAGCCTACACATGCTGATGCAGCTACCCACCTGAACTATATAGTAAGCTTGACTATCAAGTCACCATAAATCTATTCAGCTCAATGTTTAAAGAGTAGGCAAAAACCTATGTACAGTACATGTTTCTGTAGTTCCACATCAAGAAAAAGATACTTTTGGAAAGCACAGAAACGGTGACAATGACACACATTTAACCTAGGAATGCTCACTGACATTGTGATGTACTTCATGTTTACAAAAGACAGTACATGTGCTCCTTTATTACTTTTACTTATTATTATTTATTTTCCCAAAAAGGAGTGTAATGATATTAGTCTGTTGTTAAATTCAATGCTTCTTTGCATAGGACAATATTATTACATATATACTGTAGTATAATGCAATATATTAAAATAGTAAGCAACGCTGTTCACAAATTAACTATTGCATTTAAAAACAATAATTTCCTCATATAAATGCAATAATTTTTTTGTTTAACAATAATTTTCTTGTTTAAATGCAAAATACTGTCTCGTATAAACACAGTAATTTTTTCATTTAAACACAATCTTTTTTTGCTCTGTGGTGTTAATAAGCTTCTGTAATTCAAATCAGAAAACTTGGCAAAATCCTAAAGCAATTCACCTGAGAATCAACAAAGATGAGAGTAGCAGAGGTCACACACCACCAGTGTTAAATCATTAGTATTAAGCGATGGGGTGATTTTAGTATGGTAGTGATGAATGTACTGGTATAATTCAGGTAATATAGTGCATTTAGTCTGAAGCTTTTTTCATTATTTTTCTGTGTTGGTACATGAGAGATTAAGTAAGCTTATATATAGTTTACCCTAGAAATATTTCCTTAGTTTGGATGCTGAACAAATGATATATTCCCTTAATTTCACTCCTTCATTCCTTGTTACAGTGGGAACTGTATTGCTATAGAAATGGTGCAATGTAGAAATGTTATGTATATAGAAAAGTCAGCTCATAAATTAGTCAGTGCATAAATTATACAATCATTAAAGCCATTAGGGTTGACCATATGTTTGTCTTTCAAAACTCTAGTATGGTGTGGTCTGGGAGCTGCCCTTTCACAGTCAGAAATGCAATGAACGACATTCCTGGCTGAGTCACAAAAACAAGAGGAAAAGTGGAAGTTCTCAAACAAAAAAAAAAAATGACATGAAAGCAGAAAACAACTGGCTTGTAGCTCAAGAATTTAACAAGCAAATAAAAAAAATCTTAAATGAATCATAAATAGTCTGTATACAATGTGTTGATTGTTTCATGTTTTCCAATGCAAACAAAGTATACAGTGCCTTTCAAAAGTATTCAGATCCTTCCTATGGTGTCACAACATGTGAAGTTACAAAATTATGCATACACACTTTTTAAAATATAATACTTCATTTAAAACCTGAATGATCAAACTGAAGGCTTTCAAGGGTAAGAAACACTACAGTAATTATCAACAAAATCTAAAGAGAAAAAATGAAATGCTGACTGCATAAATATTCAGTCCCATTAACTCAATATTTGGTGGAAGCACTTTCAGTAGTACTTATGCAGCAACAAGACTTTCTGAATAAATCTTCAACTTATCAACTTAGCACACTGGCTTGGTAATTTATGCCTATTCTTCTTGACAGATTTGCTCTTATGTTGCATGGGGATAGAGGATTTCGGATTTTTCCACAGGTTCTCAATAGGATTCAATTCAGCACTTTGGGCCATTTCAGGACATTCACTTTCTCATTCTTAAGCCTGTCCTTTTGCTTTGGGTCATTGTTCAGCAGAAAGGTGAATTTGCACCCCACTTTTACATTTTGGAACTGGGATATTTGGTGTATTACAGTAGGTCTGCATTAGACATAAGGCTTGTCATTTAAGCCAAAATGTTCCAATTTGGTCTCATTTGGACACAACATCACCACATTTTTGTAGGTTCACTTGAGTGGCTGCTTGAAAACTCCACAGGGGTTTGTATTTTACAATACACGATGATTGTCTAGATTTTGTTCATAGGGATATTCAGAGACTGTTTTATTTTTTGTATCCTTCTCCACATCTGTGCCTTCCAATTAATGTATTCCTAACTTTCTTTGAAAGCTCCTTGTCTTCACAGATGAGTGTATGTTTGACTATCTGACCTAGGAACCTCACAGAGAGTTTTTATTCATAAGAATAACTAGTATTGCACACATACAGGGGCCACTCAACTAGTTATGTGGATCATTAATGTACAGTACTTTATGCATCTAAATTAATCTACAGCAAAGGGTCTGAATACTTATGCCATCTATTCATGTTTTATTTCATTTTAATGTTCTGTATTCTTTTCTTTGATTCTTGCTTTGAATGTGTATTGACATTTGTGCATATAACAAATATTCATTTCTACTTCATTGATACCCAAGGTGACATGACTGCAAGCATTACAGCAACAAAATGTGAAAACTGTTCAAGGGTCTGGATACTTTCACAAGGCAGTGTACATTGAACCCCTTGTGTTGTGAAGCTGTTTAACTGTTTCTGTTGAAAGGCATATACAGCATTTATTAATAAGATGTCAAGTTTCACTCTGCAGGCCTCTCTGCTTTGGAGCTGTACAAAGATATGCACTGACCACACCCATGTGGCCACATCTCTGACTCATAGTACAGGATGCCTGGTCACTGCATAGCCAGACCCAGCCCTATTGCATTGCTCAACGTGCAGGTCCTACTGTCTGACATGCTGCGTATTTGGCTTACACTTTATTTCAGAATCCTTTTTCTCTTCTCTGAAAAAATAACTTGCAACTGTGTATTACTAGAAAAACAGATTAAAACATAATTTAATTCCGAAATGTTTTAACAAACTGTTATTGTAGTATCTGAATACAATAAAGTCGGTGCTGATAGAGCATTAGTAATGCATTACTGTAGAATCACATGCCATTTTTGCTTCTTTATCATGATTATATCTTGCTACTTTGTTCTGCTGAAGTTTTCAACGGATTGTGTCATGCTTCTCCAAATCTTTCTATGCTTTGCTATCCTTTTACTTTTAATTCATAAAACCTTACTACATTTGAGTGTGATTTACTGTGTATATCACAATAGGATCTTAGACAATGATTGAATAATCTTTTAAATAATAAATTCAATTCATAATAATTAATGTGTAAAAGATGTTATCATCACATCTTTCTAAATGGGGTTTTGCTAATTGTAAGTATTCACAATGAAAATGGGAACTGGCAGAAAAGCTGGTGCAGCACTATACTTACAGCTATATAGTCATATGCACAAGTTCCATGTTGCTCAATATCAAGGTCAGTGAAGTTTAGGATGATTCGATGATGTCGATCCACACTGATCACCCAGGAGCAGTCTACGTTGTCAGGGTAATTATTGGGGTATCTGGGAGAATGAATCTCACCAGTGGGTGCTGTAAATAAACCTCCGCATCCTGATGAAAAACAAGTAGAATCATACTTGGCACTTATCATAAATCTCAAGCTGAATTATTTTATAAAGCAACACTAGATCTGGAAAATTGGCATCCTTCCAGTGAGAGAGGAGAATGAACCAAACTGACTGGGAGACTTATTGGCTTAAAAAAGCAGAATTGTCACCTTGTGCTGATCAGGTCTTCTGGTCATTAGTACAAAATAGGGCATAAACCTGTCTTAGGTCTTTGTTTATTACATAAAGGTTACAGCAGTTAAATAGCAATGGAATTCAAAGCTAAGGAGCAAAATGTTGGAAAACCAATCATTCTGTCAGTTGATCAGTCAGTTAGTTTGCAGTGGTCCTGACCTCGTTTCTTATTCCTACTCACCTCCCTGAACTTCCTGCCAGCTTGCATTGAACCCCTTGCCACTGACGTACAAGTCAGATTTAAAGAGGATAGTGACAAAGTTCCCAGTGGTGGAGACATGTAGAGGCTGACCCGGAGGGCGTGTGGTACATAGCCGGGCCAGTCTGGGGGACAACAGGTCAGGACCTCCGTACACCTTCACATAGGGACAAAGCATTACAACATTCAATATTTCTCCACATTTACAAACAGTCAAAACATTTTGCCTCTACACACCTTCTATCCAAAGAATAAGCCAGTACTTGAGCCTACAGGCTCATTAAGACAGAGCTTATCACAATTTCTGAAGCAATCCCCTGGATGGAACAGTGAATGTGAAATAAGTAACACAGAGACAACATAATGCATAACATCAGCTCCATGCACCTTCAGATGGAGTGTAAGAGTAAATTATTTTGCATTTTTTTCCCTCTATTTTGGAATAGGCTGCTGTCATCCTCCATGTTTTGTAGCAGGCAGACAAAGTTTAAAAAAATGTCTGTGTATCTAATTAACGGCTAAACAAAGATGTGTTTTGTAAAATGTCTCTGTGTCTGATAAATACTCATCCAAAAGTTTATCACAATTTTAGCAGACTATTCTAGTATTGGTTTCTGAAAAGATTCCTGCCTGGTGAATAAGAGGAAATGGTGGCTTACTTGTATCACGGTGTCAGCCTGAAAATAACTGTTCTCCATTGAAAATGTATTGAAGACATTTAGGAGGATGTTGTCTCATAAGATTAATGACAGATGAATGTGTCCTAGGTTAGCTGTACAAATTGAAAGACTACAGTACGTCTGTTCTTTAAAAAAATCAATAAACTAAATGTTCAAATTCAAAAAAGCAAAATCATCACATTTAAAAAGTACTAAAATAATCAAAGGTTTCTCAGAAAAAAAAACAACACTAGCAGTGAATTTGATTTCACGAGGCCATGATAATATAATATATTTGTTTTAAATATTAACATATCAGAGACAGGTTTAAAAATATTATTGGTCAGACAATTATTTCTTAAATTACTTTTAGTGAGACAACATCTTCTTCTTACGAGTTGTAACATAGCGTTCATGGACATGGATAATTTGTCAAGCTGCCTCTACACATTTGTTTATTCTGGGATCATAGATATTAGAAACTTTAACTTCCAAATTAGTAACTTTGCCTCAGAACCTTAGATCTCTGTCACATATTCCTAAAAAGTTCCAGGAAAATTCAGTGAGATTTTCAGTTAACAGTGAGAAAGAAGAGGGACTTTACTTTTCTAACAGAACCAGAAATCATTTTCAAAGGAAACAGTTAGAGGTTAACACAAATCTCTGTTTTATAATCATAGAGGAAAATATAGACACCATCTGAAACTGGAGAGCTGACATATGTTCCCCATTTCTGAAGATGAATTGAATGAAAAGCTCTGTTTATAGCATGATGTATAATAGCTTAGTCTGAAAAACACAGCCTTCTGCTTGTGTGTGTAACAGACCCAGTACAGTTTCCATGGCAAAAGCGACAATAATGAAGCTTTCTGGCACACAGTGAAGAAACTAATGATTAACACATGATTGCAGATGTGAATCTAGTGGAAAGAATGGGTGTGGTACAATGAGTTTTTTTTTAATACCACTGCAAAACTGCATTTAGAAAAAAGGCAATGAGTTTTTTACATTCATTTCCAAACATAAATGGGTTATATAATGAACTGGTCTCTTCCTCTTGGTATACCATCCACAAAGCGAGCTTTTTAATCTTTGTTTTTCAGAACTCTTCTGCTCAGTTGGTTCTATTGATTTTTACAGTGGAAGTCAGCATTCCAAAGCTGTGAGCAACAAAATTCCAGTTCAGCAGTGGCCACTGATCACTATGCACAGTCAATATGGGGAAGCTTTAATATAGTTGGTAGCCAAACTCCAACAGACACTGATTCTACTCAGTATCTTTTATTAATATCTTCATTTGACCTCAACACCCAAGGAAAATGAAGCATGGTACATAAATATTAATGTTTCTTTGAAACACTTTCAACAAAAGATTTTATATAAGATTATTTTAGTTTCATTATTATTTTCAGCTGTGTAGGTCTTTTGGAAGACAAAATAGTCTTTAAATCACATCAACATTTCGAACTGTTACCAGGCACATTTACCTGCTTATTTGTTATTTTATTTTATAATGTAATAATGTGTGTTGAATATTAGAGGGGGAATAATGATTGAAATACAGTATAATGGGAATTTCATGGTTACTCAAGCATTCTGTTTCTGAGATAAGCACCCCACACACATCTGATACATTTGGGGTCTTGGACCTATCCACTGCATGGCATAGGTTATGGGATCAGTATCTATTATTATTATTATTATTAATGTGAACTAGAATGATTAGATCAATGTGATATATTATGTAATTTCAACTAAAAACCCTTCTGATATGCACAAGGAAAGGTACAAACAAATATGTGGACTGAGGTGCAGAAAGGACTTGAGTAACAAGGACTGGTGAAGGGGTATGTTACTTAAACCATGCATCATTGAGCAGGCAATGACAAAAGATTATTTTTCTGGAAACAGCTGCATCCGCAGATATTTAGAGATTAAACAAAGTTATGTTGTAAACGTACAACTTCTCCAGCTGAAAAGTTGCTTAATCATCTTCTGCCTGCATTGCAATACCATGCAAACAATCGGCAACCAAATTAAATAACAAGTAAGGATTAAATAAGTAAAACAGAAAGCACAGGACATATTAGAACATCTCACGGTGAAAACAAATGTTTTGTACTTGAAATAACACAGATTACATAAGGAGTTTGTGGTTTATTCCTGAGTCACTTTAGACACAGATGGTAGATACAGATACAAGGACTTGAGCCCTTGTTATTGCTATCAACAGGGGTTATCACACAGGAGAGTACGAGAAGATCACATTCACAGGGCTCAGCCTAAGAGTTCCTTTTCATTAGAATCCCCAGCTATCACTGATAGTACAGTAATGATGCCTCTGTGGCACTTGAACACTGATTACTTCTAATTAATGTTTTTCAGGTCCCAGGGCTGGGTTGGTGGTACCTGTTTAAGGCAACCAAACTCTGAATATTATCTGCAGACACAGATACCACATCCCTTCTTGATGTTCTCTAATATTTCAGTACAGTGATTATAAGTGATTGGATTTTTTTTCCCTTAATAATAAAAACTTTAATTTAAAAACTGCATTTTGTGTTTACTTGTGTTATCTTTGTCTAATATTTCAATTTGTTTGATGATCTGAAACATTTCAGTGTGACAAACATGCAAAAAAATAAGAAATCAGGAAGGGGGCAAACACTTTTTCACACCACTGTACATCGCCAAAGAATTACCTTTAGCTGCATAAGTTCTCCACTAATAAGAAAGATCTTGAGTGAGGTTGGATTTTTGTCCTCCAGTTTCTTCTGCATAAGATCTCAATATTATGATATTTAATTTATTCTCTCTCTTAAACTACTAGACACAGTATCTCTCCATTAAATATGCACAGCATACTGTACATGCACTCACCAGCCAACAATTAGAAATCCAAAATCAAATTAAAGCTACAATTGCAGGGTTGGATGAACTAGTTAAAAGATGGATAGAATGGGTTGCAGGGAAGCTGGAGCCACAGCCTATCCCGGCAATCATTGTGCACAAGGCACAATACACCCTGGATGAGACACCAGTGTATCGCAGAACAGACACAGACACAGACACGCACATACTCACAATAGGACCAATTTTCCCAAAAGCAAATTTAACCTACCAGTATTTGGATTGTGACAGGAAACACACATGCACACAAGAAGAACATACAGTACAAACTCCACACATATACTGTAGCGCCCCAGATGCAGAATAGTACCCAGGACCCCGCCCCTATTGTATAGCGTTATTCGCAAATCTCAATCTGATTGTACAAGACTGGGATGGGACCAGGATAAACATTGAGCAGATTTTACATTCCATTCAAGCTGAACTTGTTGTGACCAGATCTCCAACACAATATTTCTAAGTGGGGGAGTTTAGAACATTCTAACCAGTAAGGCAATACAGTATATAAATACCAGTTTTGTCTTAATTCTGAGTCAGCTTCATAGCAGGCGTTTTCTCACTACATTTTATAAGTTGCAAAATAAACAGCATTTCCTGTACTTTGTATTGGACAAGCAAGATAAAACAGCACACCAGATTTTAAAAACCAAAAGGGCAGAAAGGGGATGTGGATGGTGGTATTATTAACCGTTCCAGTCCCGGCTTCCTGCCATTGTGTTCTGTTCTAAAACACTGGCAAGAACAGAGGAAGTGTTTGTGCCTCTGCACTGTACCACATTCATCTGCACGAATCATGTTTCCTTGAACCAGAAACCAAGGTACTGACTAAAATAATACAAAAACAACCAAGGCAAAGTGAACTAATAGCAAAGCATACTAAAACAGAGATGTGGCAACAGGTGAAAAGAACAATATTAAAGAATGCATTATGTTGAATTTTTGTACATTTCTCCTTGAAAGTATGAAGAATACGAAAAGCCATCCCACTGACAACTGAAAATGCTTTATCAAAATATTAAGTGTTGTCCTTTCTAGTTATAGAAAAAGAATAAAAAGGAATTTTGATTTCATAATAATAGCCTAGAATCGTGAACAGAAGGACATTTTGAATTAAATTACATAGATGTGATTATTATAAAAGTAGGCAATGTGGGATCATTTAAACTTTTTTGAATATATTTATTAAAAAATATAAATAAGTACAAGAGTTGTACCTCAAGTAAATCGTAGTTACAGTCAGCATGGAACTCGATGTCAAACTCATAGATGGTGATTTGGATGCTGCTTCCAGGGGCTGTTTCAATGTGCCAGATACACTCACGATTGTCAGGGTACCTGTTGGGGTAACCAGGGCTATTGAAGAAGCCTTGAGGGCCAAAGAGGTCTCCCCCACATCCTGCACAGAGAGAAGAGAAGATATCTGAGCATTTTACACTAGAAAATTAGGTTTTACATTTAACAGCAGACAATGAAACAAGTCTTGTAACTGCATCTTTTTTTGAAGAGGTACAAATAAAAAGCTTCAAGAACAACCTCATTATAAGAAGCCACATAGTAAAAAGTGAAAAGATAAATTGTTTTGTTTGTATTTGGCTTCTGGGAGATTGCCCATGTATTCCTGGTCCTAAATGGGGCTCACTGGAGAAGACCCAGAGGCTGGGGAGAAGAAAGGTTCTGACTCAGGAAGCTTTGGGCGAAGACAATCTCCCTGCAGCAGTGCTTTCCTGAAGAGATAACTGCAAATACATGGGAACAGAAATGTTGATTCCTCTTCTGTTGTAAAAAGACCAAGAATGAGAATCAACCTATTAGCCAATGAGCTAATTCTAGAACGCCCCTGACTCCCCAGTCAGTTAAACTTTTAGTTAAAGACAATAATTCAGCTGCATTGACAAAGCTAAAAACACACTACTGTCAGAGGATAGCTGCAAAGCTAAGACTTTATGCACTGTGTCACTAATGCATTTGTAGAAATAACCACCTTTTGCTGTTTTACCTCAAAAAAGACACCTGATAAATGATACATTTCCCCATGATTAAACACAATGCATCACAGGATCTCACATCCTCTGTGGCTGATTGCTGTGCTAATAGTCTCACTTCCCCCTTCCTGAATTCCTTGCATAATATTTAATAACTGTCAATGATTCAAAATCTGCTTAAGAGGGGAGCATAACTAGATTTATGCAAGTGAGAGGACCATACAGCAATCTACCAAAAATGTTATTATAATAAAAGCATCACAAATCAGGAAAGACATGCAAAACTTTCTCATAGTGGTTTTGTCGGGTATTTAGATTTTTATTTAAATTATTTGATTTCCTTTATTAATAAATAATGTCAGGTAATGATAATGTATTTTATTATTTTAATTATAGCTGTTTAAATGCAAGGTTATAAAACCCTGAATGTAATCAGCCTAGTTGTTACAATAAGATAGTTTACATACTACATTGTGGGTGGAACAGGCCTTCAGTCAGTGTGCCTTTAAGAAACCAGCTGTGGCGACGTGGTGCTTTAATGAACTACAGCTGTGGGTGTTGCTACTTAAACGGCCTGTGTGACTCATCTGTAGAGGCTGTGTTTCTCTCTCTCTCTTGCAGACCACAGAGAGAGGGAGAAAAGAATCACATCTCCTTAGTAATACCTGCATTAAAGAATTCTCCCAGCCCTCCTAAAGCGGATTTTTGTTGTGTGCCAGGTTTTTGGTACAAGTGAGCAGCTGTTGTAGTTGGCCCCAATGATACTAAGGTGCAGGGAATCGGACGTGTGTGATTTGTGCTCTCTTCCAGTGGCTAACCAACACAACAGTCACCACCGGGGCTCTAGTCTCTTTTCTATATGACCTTCTTTGTTCATCTAACATAAGTCCCTTCCTTGTTAACATTATATGAGATATAGAAAACACAAGTGGATGCTATTGCTTGGAATGCAATAGATGATAATACTTTCTCTTCCTCTAAAAACTGCACAGCAGGAAATCAATTTTAAACTTGCACAAAGGGGGTACACACCAGACTAGTGGCTCCCAATTAATCCTGTCACAGATACAAATGGGGTGGACCTGGTACATACCTACATATGTTTGGGGAATATGCCCTTAAAGAGCATTTTTGGTTTTGACTCACATATTTTTCGATGACTGGTGTGATCTGACTGTCTGAGCTTGACTCATCCTTCTATGTGACACTTCCCAAGTTACCATCAGTGTTCATCAATATACTCTTTAGTTTGTGGGTCTAACTTTAGCCAAATAAACTACTTTACAAAGCTGAGTGGAAATTGAGATAACAACTCATTGATTTGCATTAATTAGTGCAAATGCAATCAAGTTGCATAAACTTGTATAAACCATTCTTTGTATGGAAAGATACTCTACTAGATTATGTTTGCCAGTACAAAACTGTAACTGTACTGACAGATGATTATTCTCATCTTGTGAGCATATTTAATTTTGCGGGTCTTATTTCTATTCTGCTATTTCTAAAATAATTTACACCAGAGGGTAAAAAGGCTTTGGTGACATTTCATTAATTGTAGAATAGTGTTACCCAGTGTTACTGAATGCTGTCCTTCACACTAGATGGTTAATTCTGAAGCACCTAACATTAAGCCTAGGAAATAGGGCCTGTAGACTAGAAGTAATGTTTTAATTAGACACGTAAAAAGGGCAACAATTTCTGCTACCAGTCCTGTCTCTCAAATAACTCTCCAGCCAAAAAGCTTGCATTGTTATGGCCCTTACCTGCAGTGTATTAATGATTTATAGAAAATGTGATATCCCCAGAGAGGCCTTCACTTAAACAATACAGACTAGAACACAAATTATGTTTAATTATGATGTTCTGCTGACACATCCCAGAATTGTAGGTTTCCAGACAGAGTAACATGAAGGTTTATAAATCCTTCACAACTGTAATTATAGGACTTTGCAAAGGTGACATGGAATATTAATGGGAACTAAATTCTAGATGTCACAAGGAGCCAGCTCTAATGATCACCTGATTGGAGCCATCTGTCACTCTGACAAGTGCTCCTGACCCCCTCATTTACCCCACCTGAAACCCATGAGTGGGTCCCTGGAAGAATGGAGGTGGTGAGCTGGCACTGTGGACTTGCTGGATGCAAAATCTTTGAGTGCCTTCAATAGAAATAGAAGAGTTTGGGGTTTCAGGTGTAGGGAAGAGATGCATGCTAGTACTCACTACATTCTAGCACAGATCTAGTCATGATACTGATAAAAGTAGGAGGATATGAAGTCAAGGCTCTCCTGGACCCCAGCTGTAGTGAGAACCTACACAAATGCCTGTAGGGAGAACAAACACAAGTGCCTTTCCTAAGAGGCATGGGGTTAAGGGAAAATAGGTTCCGATACAATGTTTTCACAGGGGAGGAAGTGGTATCCTCTGCACACAGTGATGCTGACAATTCACAGGAAAATGTATTATAAGAGAATTTGCGTAGTGCCCAATGCAACATGGGAAATAAAAGAAGGGGGCTGATCTCTCAGCTTCAAGGAAGGACAATGATGAGATATCAGTAGTGCCACCTCCTGCTGACAGCTTGGGTAGGGATTCCGATGAAGGCCTTAGAACCTCCTGCAGGGAGTTCTGACCAGGAAGTCAACCAAGAGGAGAACCATCCAAGCCAACATTTTGAGCCTGTAGTAAACTTTGCTTTGGAACTGTCCAGAGACGAGGGCTATTATATATATTTCATATCACATGAGGGCTAATATATATATAGTTCAGGTGGGTAGCTGCGTCAGCATGCGTAGGCTGCAAAGGAACAAGTAATAGGTTTATTCCATGCTGAAAAAAAGAAGAAAGAGAACACAACGTTTCGGCCGTGGAGCCTTCTTCAGGTGTCATAGCATATATATATGCTATGTAGATTACCGATAAAACCCTGGGGTGCCAAGCAGTATCCTGTTTCAGTTATGGAATTATCTACTTTACAGAGTGGATTATCGTACCAGTGACTTCCAAATTATAGACCAGTATTTATATCCTAGGTGTTGCCAACGGTTACTGTTGCTCATAAATAGCAGGATTTACTAATGGAAAGCAGAGAGAATAATCAAACTCCCCACAAGTCTGAGGTACAGCATGACCTGGACCTAAGGACACGAGTGAACACAATCTTACGATTATCACAGTATCATCTTCTTAGGGCACAGGCACGACAGGTACACTTGTACAATAAAGAAACCCAGCTCTCATCATTTATAGAGATGTTTTTTCTGAACAACCAGGATAGATATATTTAATTAGTCACCATAGACAGCTTCCGACATTTGCATGCAGGTCAAGTACTGTATGATAAGCAACAGATACCACAAAAAGAGATTGAAAAAATGTGTAAATGAGTTGGAAGCAAATGAAGACTCAAATTTGCAATGGTATAGCCCACTAATTGCTTTACAGAAAGCGGATAGATTGATTAGGCCCTTCATTGATTTTAAGAAACTTAATTGCAGTATCTAAATTTGATATCAACCACACGCCTTGGGTTGACAAAACTGTGTGTTTTTTTCTCTTGCCTATCACAATGGGCACTAAGAATTCCATCATTTCTACTGGGTAGCCAACAGAGTTAAGAGTTTAAGAGTTAAATAACATTACATTAGAATTGCTAACTGTATATAGGCGTTTATCAGTTTAATTAAAATAGTTTGTATCAAAATAATTTTTTGACCAAGCCCTTTTCATCCTGAGACTTTAAGATACTCAAGCCAAACTGGTAGTTTCCAAGAGATAGTGTCTGTCTGCATTCAATGCTGATTGTGATTATGAGGAACAGGTTAAGGTTAATTCCATGCTGAAATTAAAGAAAAGAGAAGCAGCATATTGGCTATGGAGTGGGTACTTTACCTCTTTCCTTCATACCTGAAGAAGGCTCCATTTTTCAGCATTGAATTAACCTGTTCCTTTGCAGGCAACACATGCTGACACAGATTCCAACTAGAATCTGAATGTGATAATATTCTAAGACTGGTGTAAAACAGTAAGACTGTCAAAGCAGAGCACTGGAGTTGCCGGAGACAGCAGTAAGACTGTCGGAGAGTCCCAGGTCACCAGTGGCAATAGCAAGACTCAGAAAAGAAAATAAGGAAGGTTAGGAAAAGCTTTACTTTCTCCCAGTAGAGAGGCCCTTTTACTTTCAAAAGTATTTGCCTGAAGCAAAATAAGTCTATATTCATATATTCATTAAGTGGAAACAGATGAAGCATATAATAATTCGATGACTCAGAAATATGAATGACCTATTGAAAATTTATCATAAAACAAGCTGCTTATTATTGCCCATGTGCACTGTGATACTACCAGCATGACTAGATATAGTCTTATCTTTGCCCCAGGCATTTCCAGGTCTTTTCCTATTCTTTTTTACTTTCACTGCCTCACCAGGCAGGAAAAAAGGAGCATAATATGGATAAAGAGAAATTTCTGCTTTTTTAAACGTCACTCCTCAGTATTATGGCTTTGCAAAATCAGTATGAGCATCAGTATTTCTAGGATCGTAAATCTGCAAAATTGGAATCAATATCTGACAAGTCTAAAACTACAGTACTTCTCAGTAGTAGCAGACCCCAGACATAGTACAGGGCATCATCTTCCAGTCTCCAGGGAGACCATGTGGAAAAACATAATTACCAGACAGTACTGCACTACTTGTCATAATTGCTTATTCCTGTCAAAAACGTAAGTAAAAAATACACACCCATTCTGCTGAAGCCCAGTCAAGCTGCAAAAAAAATCTAATTTGGCCTGTAGACCACAGAAAAAACTCTCTTGCCTAAAAAATTGTTTAAACTTTGTCTTTGCACTCACACTATACTCTTTAAAATCAAATGAAAGCTTCTATGTGTTTTTTTTTTGCTTTACAGAAACTGGACCTTTACTACTGTATTATCATTTACAATACTAGCTGGGAAATGGCACAGAACCTTAGATGTAATGTTGTTCCGTTACATTGAGTGAAAACCCTTATATATTTTACCAAAACTACCTGTACTCCAAATGACTTTCTCATATAGAATTAAGACTATTCATCAATGAGCTCTGTTAAAAATGTGGCTGGCAGGCCTGCAGAACAAGGCTTTTGTGGACTCTTTCTCCTGCAACCCAGATCTCAGCTGAAACTCCTTAACTCCCAATGTTCTCCTGACAGTGAAGTTGTAAGGTGTGCACCAATTCTTAGAACAGTGCTTGAGACTTGAGATATAGGCCGAAACAAAAACAGAGCAAGCCTAGCACTAAAATGCACGAGCTGGAGCACAGGATTCTCATCCAATTATTAAAAATAGCCCAAGCCCTACCCAGAAATCATGGATCACACCAGAGGGAAATGACTCACAGACTGCCTCCCTTTGCTCAATACTTTAAAGAAAATGAATGCCAGACCCTTAATGACAGGTGTATCTTGTCTTCCTCTCTTTGTTTCTCAATGTTTTATATATCATTTTATGTATTTTTACATGTACATGAAACTGCATTTAAATTAAAATTAAAATTTCTTTAAAAAACAGTGGAAATACTGTATCAAACGAGCTGCTCAGCCAAGTTGTTGAAGCCAACACCCTGGTTTCTTTTACAAAATAGCTGGAATAGACCCCGGATAAGTTCAAAAATAAATATCAAAGAGGCTAGATAGGCAGAATGGCCTCCCCTCATTTGTAACCTTTCTTATGTTCTTATATATTTCTCCCATTAACATGTTTAAATTACAGTTAAATACATTTCTCAGAAATCAATTTTATTTCACAAAAATACAAAGAAAAGGAAGACGTTTGTTAAGATGTTGCTGAATATGGAGTTTATTACCTAGATAAGATTCACCTGCCTGCACTTTTATAAGTTCTGATACTGTTCATTTCCCATCAATAAGATTTCAATTCACAACTGTCTGCAGCAATCCACGCAATATCGCAATATGAAATATCTAGTTACATTTTCACCTGATGTTCTTTTGGTTTGGATTTTAATTAAAAATTTCACCAGGACAAGGTGCTAAATAGTTGCTAAAGAGAGACAAGTAATCATGGCTAACATGAAGTTATATAACAGTTGAATATTGGGTTTCCAGTCCAAATACCTAAACTGGAGACTTGGAGTTTCCACAGAACCCACCACTGATATGTTTTATATTTCTTTTTCCATATCTCTTTGCTGGAAAACATGAGTAACTTTCAGAAAAATATTAAATGGTCCTTTCCTCTACATTATGACTGTGACAAATCCCTTATTCCTCCTAAAAATCTACAAATGCCCCTGTCCCGAGACCCGTTGCTAGGAAACTGAATAACAAACAAAAAAGTTGCAAAAATAAAGAAGTTACTGACCTTCTGCTTCTTTGGCTCAAATGTTAGTAATTAAGGAACCATATGGCAAGGGGGGACTCACATTTAGTTATTTTCTATTGGTTGCTGTACAAATGTGGGTTATAAAACTTGCATGTCAGGGTTTTGAATTGGAACTAATGGGAAGCTGACACAGAACCTCCATTTTTTTATACTAGACCATATCCACTTTCAACTTGGTTTGTTTTAGTTAACCCTTGATCCTCAAAGCTCTCCAAAAGTTCAAGGATATCCTTCACCAGAATGATAATTGCATTGATTATGCAGTGTAATGTGAGAGATGTGTGACTAAAAGGTAGCTATGATCTTGTCATACTACAAACAGCAAAAACTCTGGACACTGCAGAGACAAGAGATAAGTAGAGTTGATTCAGCTGTGGGCTTTAGTAACAAAATATTATACCTATTCCTATTTGATGTAGCATGTCCTTTTTTAAAGAAACCTTTAGATAAAGTATCAGTGATCAACTAGCTAGTTTTGCCACTTCATTTTGTGACTTTAAGTTTTCTTTCAACATAAATAATTTTAAATCCAAATTATGACATCAGGCTTCAAATAAAAGTAACATCAGTCTAATGTCAGACTTTTCTACTTGGGGACCAGTCTTTCCCACGTCCTATCCTAAGTAGTACAGCAAACTCCACAAAACTTCACCTTAACCTTTTGAGTTTGACTGGGAAAAGTTACATAGATTAAATAATTTCATTACAACATTCTGTACATTCCGGAATGAAAGTTTCAAAAAGAAAAGACTTAGATTGAAAACAAAAATCCTATAATCCTGTCATTTTAAAAATCTTGTAGCCTTTGTTTGTTTCCAGGAAAGAATGGAAGAATGAATGTACAGGAAGCAGCTAATAAATACCAGGAGAAAAAGAGAAAAATTCACACTGCCTTCTCCCTCTTGGGGCCTCTGAGTCAGAGGGCAGCTGCCAAAAAGAAGCAATCTAGACTCAACAGAGTGTGTGAAGTTATTGCAGAGGGAGGGCTTTTATGCAATCCATCATACTGAGTACTGAAAGAGCTGCCACGCCCGAACAAGGAGCTAATGTGTTCCGACATCTCTAGTTGCAAAGGATTCTTTTTTTTCCTTATTCCTTTCTTTTTTAATTCTTACAATTATAAACAAAAATAAAACCATCGTGCATTCAAAAATCTCTTTGCTGTTAAATGCAAAGTAAAAAAGCAAGAATTCAGTGAAGCAACAGCTTTTTGCTTCCTTTAAAGCCCTGTTTGTGAAGCTGGACTCGGTTTTGAGCAATGGCTTAGCAGTGATCCCATAGCTGGAATCCATGTTACCGTTTTGGTACCACAGCATCTGGAAGCCATTGTGTGCCACCCAGGAATCCGATCGGAAGACCACATGCAAGCTGGGTCCTGATGTGGTGTTGGCTGGAGGTGGTGTGTTACCGCAGAAAGTGCCAATGAGAGGGTACTGATCATTTGGCCCATCATAGAGCTGGAATGACATAGATTTCATAGTAAGTGAGACACGAATGAAACTTAATAAATACACAGCACACAATATATGCAATCACATAATTCTAAAACACAAAAAGTAAAGCAAAAAGAGTAGAAAACATTATCAAAATTATTTAAACTTAAGAATGAAGACAAATATTTTAGTTTGATACTGTACATGGATAACATTAAAATATGAAAAGAATGCCAAGAGAGTATATGACTTAAACACCTTGAATTGTTTGTCTGAAATAAAAAGAAATACATGATACACAATAGAAATGTTCTTCCTTCATCTTCCATACCAATGAAGCTAAAGTATGTTCAATGTGCCACACATCTGAATACAAAGTGTAAAATGTGACAAGAGGACACAAAGGGAAATGCAGAACTAACAGAATGAACTGTAGAGATGTTTTTGGCAACAACACCCTGTGTAACTGAGAGAAAGAGACATCACGGAGGGTGAACTGCATCTAGCTCACAGTCAGCTTTCACTGGACTGCCCCATTCAATGAAAACAATGCACTGCAACGTAACCCTTACCACCCTGAAACCTACAAAAATGTTTGTCTAAAATTTCCCATGTCCATTATAAGGAAAATATAATAATATTCCTTTATTTAAGGATAAATAAAATCTTGTTTTCTCCTAAAACAGTTACAGAACAGGTTGTCACCAATAATCTTCCTGCCATAGTAAGGAGGGTGAGTAGTCCTCACTAAGTTTTATTAAAAGGTACACCTTTTTATTAAAAGGAAGTTTAAGATCTAACATTAAATTACTGATCAGGTATTATCCTAACTAGGTCACTGTATTTTCTTCTGCTCTGTCTTTTTGATAATATAAAAAGAAAAGGTCCTGCTGTCCGAATTGTAGATATAGCTGTTTACTCTCTAGCTCTCTAGAGCTATCTGAATGAGTGATTATCATGATGGATAACTTTGACTTATTATAGTAATGAAGAAAAAAAGTGCAGATCTCTTTGGTGAATTCTCACTTCAAAGTAGTGTTGTAATGCCCCCATTGTGAACTAGATTGCCCTAAAGGTTAAACTTGTCAGTGGTTAAGATTTCTGGTATTAATCTTCTTTGTTACAGTACAAAACACAGTTGTACTAATCACTTTTCTCTTTACTTCTTATTTTAAATATTTTCCATTTTTTTATTATATTTCACATAATGTTTCCAAAGTAGAGCTGTAATACACTAGAATCAGAGTTCTGAGTTAGAAAAAAGTTAGACCAATAATGGTTTTCATATTCCGCAAATATATCATTTCATTTCATTAAAGGTCCCTGAAGCAAATAAAGCCAGAGAGTGCTAAGTATAGCTCGATTCAGTAACAATCTTCTTATGGTTTCTGATTCTGGTTCTCTATCAATCCTTATTCTACACTGTTAACCATGACATCTTACTTTCTTGTCTTGAAACTATGTTTGGAGTCTCTAAGATTGTTCATAAATGGTTCAACTCTTACCTTACTGACTGCCAACACTTTGTCTCTCTTCAGGGTTTCAGCTCTGAAGATGGGATCATTAAATCTATTGCTCCTCAGGGCTCTATAGTAGGTCCTCTACTATTCCATGTTCCCATGTTCCCACTTGGTCAAATGGTCTGAATGATAATTTCTATGCTGATGATACTCAAATCTACATCCATACTAAACCTGACACTGAAGTGGCCATATTTGCTATCTCTAATTGCATCTCTAAATAAAAACCTGGATGACTCAAAATTTTCTTCACTGAAACTGTGACAAAACTGATGCTTCTTGGCACCTCTCATCGACTTTGTAAAGCTAATGCAGCAACCCTATTTGTAGATGGCACTATAATTGAAATTCTATCGAAATTGAAGAACTTCAGGTAATATTTGATTTAAGCATGACGTTTGACCCACATGTGTAAAATATTGTAAAAACATTCTTCCATCACAGAAATATAGGCAGACTCTATCCTTTATTGTCTCTGACTATAGCTGAAAAGTTGGTCAACACATTTATCTTCTTCTATTTATTTAGAATATTTATACATACAATGGGTGACCGGACTTTCTCTTGTTCTGCCTCAAAGCTCTGGAATTCTGTCCCCAAGGATATTTAGAAAGTCATCTACTCTGAGCTTCAGAAATAGTTTTACTTTATTGATATCTGTGCCTTTGCATCTTCCACTGCACTCAAAATCCTTGTTTTTTATTGTACTCTTTTATCTAATATCAATGGTTTTTTCTTTCTGTAAAGCATGTTGAGAAACTACTTTTAACAGTGCCATGTAAAAGAAGTTTATTATGATTATATTTCAGGTTTTTACCAACGAATAATTTGAAAAGCAGTCTTTGACAAATTTTTGAGCAGAAGAAACCTAACAGTCTTTTTGAAATATTATTGGATTGGGTTAGGAATAAATTTAGAAACATAGATTAGCATTTGAGAGGATCATGTGTTTAAAGAGTAGGTGACTACAGGGAGTGTTTTGTTGAGAGAGGGCCTAAGAGAAGCATCAAGCGTTAGCAGCTTTTAGAATAACACCTAAGCAACAGCACCCAAGGGTTATGCTCACTATTCTGAAAACGTGGGCATGCAATTAATTTGTATGGAAAAACAGAAATCAGACAACTTTGTTAAATGAAACTGTACAATATAACAATAATCTGAAATGGAGCAAAACCATGGATGCAATAAAGCAAGTAAGATAGTCATTTTAAATTAAGATGAGACAAAGGAAGACATTTCTGCTGCTGAATCTGACTCAGCCCAACCTGGACTGCTAGAGCACCTATTAAAGGCACTCATTACCAGAGAGATCTGATGTGATTTAAGTGCAACTTTTAAGTCTCTTTTTGCTTTCATTTGTAAAATGTAAAATTCTTAGGCCACCACATGCAAAACCGAGACATTTAGAAAGAATTCCTATGGGAACCACATACAATTTAAACATCCTGAGATTAAAGGACAGGCTTTGATACCATAATTTAAGACCCCATCACTTACTACCTTACTGTGTCTCTCACTGTGGGTGAGATATCATCACCCCTCTAAAGACACTTCTGAAAGAGATCCTTGGATCAGCAAAATACTTAAAATTTAACATGCTAGATTGACTGAATGGCCTTATCTTGATCGCAAATATTCTTATGTGCTTATGTTACTACATCTGCTTATCCTCAGTCCTTTGGATGAGAATGCAACAGCGGTTGATGGTATTTCCTTGAGTATCAATAGCATCTCATAAAGGAATTGTTGTTGCATCTAAAGAAAATATATGACAGTCATTTTGGAAGAGAAATATAATTTCACTTTTAAGCCTTGTGACATGTTAAACTGTATCTTTGTGGTTAGCTCCAGATTACTTTATTCAATTTATTTCTAAACTGACTTGGACTTGTACACATTTTACTAAGCATTTTTCTTTTACAATCTACACAAAGTACTTTAATCAAGGATACACCTGCAGTGTCTGACATGGCATTTGAATCTACAACTTTTCTGTTGAAAATCCATAACCCTAACTGCTAATGTCCTAATCCTAATCCCCGCTGCTGTCTAATTCCCCAATTTATTTTTCATATTTTTAATCGCTCGTTTTTTATCTTTTATTTGTATATTTTTAATCGTTTCTTTATATTTATTTTTTAAATTTCAAGCTAACTACATATTCTTGGAAATATAAATGTTTTGATGATTTATGGGTTCAATTAGGCAACAGTCAGCTCATTTAAAGGAAAGTAGCAAACATTAGCACTAATGAAAGGAGTTCCAAAGATTGGGAAACACTGCCTTAGTTGCTGCTGTATTCATGTGGATGTACTGAAATTAATCTCCAGTAACTTTAAAAAAAAATACCTACAGTATATTGGCACAGAATTAAAAGTGTGCAAATAAATGTCTGGAGGGGCACAGTTTTTGAGGCACTTTCATTAAGAAATCTGTCTTCCAAACTGGTAAAGAAAATATGAAGAAATATTATCTTCCTTTTCACCCTGCCAATAAAAATGACCATCTGCTGCATCTGAAGGTGTGCGTAAAACAGAAAACAGTTGTTGTGCTACACCTTTATGAGCTTCCTTCCAAGAGGAATCTACAAGGTTTTGATCAACACTGTTCACAAAAATACAATAAAAGCTTAAATCCTTTTGTGGCACTATGATTTGTTTATGTCCATTTGTCAAAATATAGCAGTTGGTTGTCCGTATTACAAATGTATGACTGGAAATATACGAATTGAGACTTAAGATATAATTGGAATTTAATGCAATTAAAAGCTACCCCTTTTCTGTTAGTAAGATCATTACTTCAGATAGGGTTGTAGTACATGGTTTGGTGAAACCACAGCCTTTACTTTCTGGTGAACACAGCAAAACACATCACATTCACCTAATAAGGAAATGAAAGAAGGTCTAAACAGCATTTGGGCAGTGAAGTAATATGCTTAACTCAGTATGTGATGTCATGCATGTTTTCATAGCAACGCTTCAGTCTTGGTCACCAGGAAGTAAAGTAACAACTAGGGCCTTCATTTAAAACTTACATTACTCCACCCAAGTAAAATGACAAATATGATCTAACAGGAGTGACCTTCTATGTGGGCTTTCTAACCTGATTTTTTTAACATGTTTTATTCATTCTAATCAATCATATCATTTCAATCTCTGCTTTTGCCAGTGGAAAGATATTCTAAATCTAGAGAAAGGTTATGTTCATAATATCTAAAACAGTGTGCAAATTAAAATCCTATTAAATAAAAAAAGCAAACCTACCCCAAACTTTAAATAAATACTTCCCACTCAAAGCTTACAGTCTTCTAAGTTCTACTGGATGCAAAAATTTTAAATAAAAGTTGTCTGAGATGTCCTTCCTTTCCATTTAAATAATCTCAATGGCATTACAGACATGTCTGAGCTCATCTCATTTTATTTTTTCTCTTTTATAAACTGCGGAAACTCACCCAAAATAGAATAAGACAACAATGAGATGGCATGCTGAGAACCGAGCAATAATACCTAGTTTGATAAAGATATCCTACCAATGCACATCCTGTCATTAAATTGTTAGTGTTTCTCATGGGCCACACCAGTCAGGAGGCTACACAATCCACTGCATCCTCTTTTAACAGCTGGGATAACACTCTGGGACAATTACTCTGTTTTGTGTTGCCAGTTCAACCACAATCACACTGTACCTCCACATTTAGAGTGCACATGCCTGATTGCAAGGCAGAGCCTTATACAAGTGTACTGTGTAAAAGCATGGTAAAAGCACAGCAACATGTAGAAATGTGAAATTAAATTGTGGTATGAGAATGGTATTACCATAAAGAGATTTGGAACTCACCTTGATATAGTCATAATCGCACAGTGGCTCTATATCGAAGGCAGTGAACGTATAGTTTATGGTGTTCCCTGCAGAAGCCTGAATGGTCCAGCTGCACTGCGCATAATGGGGGTAGGTATTGGGGTAGTTAGGGCTCTCGATAAATCCAGTGCTTTGATTGGCAATGGCCACACCCTGGCAGACTGCAAAATAAGATGGGCATGAGATCAACACATTCCTTGTTTCCCCAAAACTCTTTGTTCCATTTCTTTTTCTTATAACAAAAGCACTTGCTCTCAGAACTTTTTGTGATGTAAATGTCTGATAATGTACATTATGTATTACTTAATGTAACTTAAGTCTAGAGCTAAATTCCATGTAAAGGGGAAGTCCTTTTTGAAATACCACAAATACCTCAGTAGGACCACGTTAGATATTTGCATTTAACATAGTTAAAAAATATTTTCATTCATTGTCTTGGAGTGATGAGCACAAATAGACCAAAAGATCTCTTCAGAACCATTGAGATACAAGGTGCAGACACAGAAAATGTAAAACTAAAATCCTTATATACAGTAGTATAGGTAAGATTGTAGAAAGATCTGTAAAACTAAGGTTTGAAAGCATGAACACCATGGCTGAAGGCCAGTATAAAGGACAATAATCCACTATTGAGATTGTTTTACACCTAAACCATATTCTTAAGATCAAAATAAATCCTGTAAGTAGGGAACAATATTCAGTAAGTGCTCAAGAAAACAAAGTCATTCCATTTTGCATTAATATCTAATTTAAAGATATTTTCAATTGAGAAGAATTTAAAATGTATGTTTATGCTTCGATTAGGTTTGGGACTCTTAATCAGACTTTACAAAACATTGGGAATCTTCAGAGCAAAGTTGGGAAATAGTGTTAAATTTATGTACAGTCCTTCGGATGAGACGTAAAACCGAGGTCCTGACTCTCTGTGGTCATTAAAAATCCCAGGGTGTTTCTCGAAAAGAGTAGGGGTGTAACCCCGGCATCCTGGCCAAATTTCCTATTGGCCCTTACCAGTCATGGCCTCCTAATAATCCCCATCTATGAATTGGCTTCATTACTCTGCTCTCCTCCCCGCTGATAGCTAGTTCTGGCGCACTATGGCTGCCGTCGCATCATCCAGGTGGATGCTGCACATTAGTGGTGGTGGAGGGGAGTCCCCATTACCTGTAAAGCGCCTTGAGTGGAGTGTCCAGAAAAGCACTAAATAAGTGTAAGCTATTATTATTATTATTATTATTATTATTATTACAGTATGAAATTTCCCCCCTGTCCTCCCCAAAACCCAATGCCAAAACCCATTTAAGCAGTGATAAAATGCAACCACAGAGTAAAATGCCCACAGACATTTTTCAGCAATTTGCACAGTATTCACCCTGCGTGGTGATGTTTCAGGCACCACTTGGTCTGGTTGTCTGAGAAACACAATAACCACCCTAAGATTCTACAGGGGCCAAAATTCACTCAGTACTTTGGCCATGCCTGAACTCCCAATCTAGCACTACTGGATACTGTTCCTTTCCAAAAGGCTTACTTTTGATAATGCTTTTTCAAACTGCACTGGCTTGTGTTTAATAAATAATAAAGCAATGGCTCCTGGAGCTTAGCAGGAGAGTTTCAGGAAGAAGTCATCCATAAACCAGAACAGCCTCTTGAACATGAAAGTTACCACATCACACTTCAGGCTATAATTACATTTCTGTTATAAACAAATGCATCCAATAAATTCAAAGAGTAATTAATAAAAAATATGAAGAATTCTAATGTTATGATTAGATTAATTGCATATTCTAGTAACCTTGTCCGAAAACTATATCTAACAGCTGAAATAATTGAATTTAAAAATTCAAGAACATGAATTGCTAATAGTAATAATTCCTTGCACTTACAGTATACAACACTTTTCTGGAACCTCCACTCAAAGTGCTTTGCAGGTAGTACCGACTCCCCTCCACCACCACTATTGTCTAAAACCCACCTGAAGTGATGGCAGCCAAAGTGTCCCAGTATGCTCACTACACACCAGCTATCAGTGAGGAGGAGAACAGAGTAATGAAGCCAATTTATAGATTTTTATAGATTATGAGGAAGCCATGATTGTTAAGGGCCAAAGGGAAACGCTCTGGGATTTTTATTGACCACAGAGAGTCAGGACCTCAGTTTTACGTCTCATCTGAAGGACAGCGCCTTTTTTACAGTTTTTTACAGTGTCCCCATCACTATACTGGGGAATTAAGACCCACACAGACTGCAGGAAAAGCGCTCCCTACTGGTCCCACTAACATCTTTTCCAGCAGCAACCTCAGTTTTCACAGGAGGTCTCCCATTCAGGTACTGGCCAGGATTACACCTCCTTATGATATACAGTAGCAGCTAGCTATAATGCTGTAAAATTATGTAGTATCGTAATACAATTATGTTGGACTATTTCAAAATAAAGCACAAAAGCAGTTAGAGTGTTCTTGTTTCTGTGAGTATAATACTAATCCCAGTGTTTTTATTCTATACCTCAACACAAGTGAATAGTAAAAATGTTCCTTGTCATTTAATTTTTTATTAAAAAATTATAGATCTTTGATCACTTTAGCCTGTTAATTTGTGAAAAGAAAAATGAAGAAATGTCACTATAAAAGGTTAAATCTGACAGTTGTTTATTAAAGGAAATGGAGACAGAAGTATTTTTCCCATTTCAGCAAAATGAAACAGATTCCAAGGCATTGTCATGAAGGCACTTCGTGTTCTATTAACTGCTCTGACATCGAACCATGAATGCTTACTTTGATTATATGATGCCAGAAATCCACCAGCCGATACAGAGTTGTCAGTGCGTAGCTTGATGTACATTTTCTCCCTGCTGGAGCGAATTGGTGCAGGCAGCTCATTGCCACAGAGCTTTGCAAGAGGCCTGGAATCGCTACTGTTACCATCGTATACCTGCACCGTGGAAATAGATGAAAAATGTTTTTAAAAGCTAGGTTCATCAAACCCCTAAAAGCATTAAGTACACTGTAGCCTCTGAATTTATTTTTCTTCTGAACTGAAGTCACTGTAAATTTATATCTTAATAGTTTTACATGTTCAAAGGATTAAAGTGTGTTCCACTCAGTGACTGACGTACACATATAAGACCCTATCGAGAGTTTCTGTTGGCAATGATTAGAAAAGCAGAACGGACTGTTAGCTAACATCTTTGTAATACACAATAAAAAGCAAGAAGCATAAACATTTGAATATGTAAGTTTACATTATGTTAATTATATACCAGAAATATGACTTCTTAAGCAATTAATTCCCTACTACAGAGAGTAAACACTATAGCTACCTGCAACATACTTTGGATTTTAGAAATCCAAATCCAGAAAAAGAAAAATCCTGAAATAATGATATGAGATGATAACATGCATGTTTATATGAAATAGATTTCTGTTACATTTGGTTTGTCTAGTTTACAATAATTCAGTGAGAGTCTTGAGACAATCTGTTACAGATCTAGATCCATAACCAGAAGCATATCAAGTCATGGTTTGTCCAACAATAACAATGTAGCTAAAAAGTGTTATAATACAAAGTAGTTACATCACTTTTTGTTTAATAAATATGGGCAATTAAATTGCTGTTAATATCAAGGCTTATTATTCAGTTATCATTTACCAATAAATAGGTGTTAAATAACATACTTGTTCATTAACATGGTTAATAGATCTGCCATAGAATACTTCATTTTTTAATAATTATATGTAATAATTGCATTTTACAATGTTGCATCATAATAATTCATTATTAAGTGAATTTTAACACCTAATAAACCTCTATAAACAATTCTCAGAATACGGCTATATCAAAATGTCTTTAGAAATATCCATACATTCACAAAAATATACAGTATTTCTTCATTGCAAGCTCAGACACCAGTATGAAATCCTTCTATCTAATAGTGAATTTAGTGAATATGAGCGGAGTATCTCTGTGCTGGTGCATTAAAATACAAGTACTGGCACAGCCTCACATACCGCCAAATAATCATAGTTGCAATTGCTGTTGGACTCCAAGTGAAAGTCTCCAAACTGAAGTTGGATCAGACTACCTCCTGGGGCCTTCAGTGTCCAGTAACACTCAGCATTGGGATGGTATGGCAGAGGGTAGTTTGGGGAAGAGAAACTTCCACTGTTTGTTGTTAAGGTGCCACCACAGCCTAAAAATGACCATGCAAATTCCAGGGAATTATTTCACAGCCTTGTACAAGACTAAGACAAAGGCTTAACCTTACTGTAAATTATGGAGTCCATAGAAAAAACACCAACAACATACCATATAAAACTAAAACAAAAATTAAAATAGTGAAGAATGAGTATGTCAGTAGCAACACTAGCATTTTATTCTTTTATGAACCAAAGCAAGTGATCTACTATACTGTTTACACAATCTTTACTATGGTCAGTTCAGTAATGATGCCAATGGACTTAAAAATAGTTAATCTTCTTTACGATGGATGGAATACTTTTTTATATCCACTGAGTGCAGAATTACAGGTGATGCAGATGAAACAGGATGGGTATATAAAATATTTTGAGTGCGATCGTTTTTTACGCTGTTTGTCCTGTACTAATCTATACCATCTATTGGAGTATTAGGATATGAATAAAAATTATTATATCGACCTGAATGTTCAATTTATTTCACTGAAAGACATGGTTCTTCCATTGTGCAGACTAAACTGGGACAGAGAAACATTTAGCTAATTAACATTCAATACATTTATTTTTATTACAAAACTTTGATCTAACAAGTGTGCCCACTAATTTAATAGTAGTCAAGATGTGCCAGCAACACGTTCTCAGTACCTGGCTCCAGTTGTCTTCCCCTCCTCTGTTACTATAGTTTGGCCTTCACACACATGACTGTTCTCGAATTGAATTTAGTGAAATATTGCAACCATCCCCTAACAAAAGCTCACCAATTTCAATTTTAATTTACAATAGTAACTTTGTATTTCCACTTCTGTGGTTTCACCATACTACTACTCATGGTCCCAAGCAGTGAAGCATAGTGATGCCAATAGTATGACAAAAATGCAACAAATTCAATATGTTAAATTATTAGGAAGGTTTCTGCATATCCCAGGTTCCAATATGAAAACTTTATTACTGGCATACTTTAGCTTAACTATACCCATGTGTTATACTTATTTCAAAGCATTATATAAGATAAATTAATACAGCTATACAAGGCTATATTAATTTTTGATAATGTATAATAAAACAAAGACTTTCTCTGGGTCTCTACCTGTCAGTGTCCCATCCCAATGTGCCATGAAGCCTTTTGCTGTCACACTGGAATCTGAGCGGAATTTGATCCAAAATCTGTTGCTATGGGAGATGAGAATAGGTGGAGGCTGCTCGCTGCAATACTTTCCTATCAAAGGGGATGTTTCATAGCCACCATCTCTGAAGAAAGATAAAAAACCAGTATATTAAAGAGGCCCTGTAAATACTTTCCCTATAAGTTAAAATTAGAACCACTCAATCACTAACCATAACTTTATGCCTTGGCTCACAGTACAGACCCCTGTGGCCACACAGGCAGAAGGAGGAATTGTGGACTGACTCCTCCAAACCATCAACCTGTTGAGATATTCATCTTATCAACCATTGAGATATTTATCTTCTTTTACAATTGTAGGAGGCAGTTTCAGAAGTTGCTCTTTCTCTGTGAGCAAAAAGAAGACCCGAACCTACCTTGACATTTTACTGTCAAAATCCAGATTCAGATGTGATGTCAGCTCATCCTCATTTTAAGTTCATTTACACCTCGTTGAATGAAGTGAGACAGTTTCACTGGGTACAGTTATTTTGGAGTATCAGTGTACTTTAAGTTTATACAACTTATTTTCACATGAGCAAGCATTTTTTAAAAAGACCCTTATTATAGACTGATGTCCAACATCACGGAAAGAAATTAAATAAACAAAGGCCTGATTTGTAATGTAGCAACAAGGTCGATCATTTCATTTAGAATTAAGCTGTATTAAAAAGTTCTAATAGTCTTTGTGTGCCTTGACCAAGCAGCCTGATGCTGTCTCTGTCTGTGTTTGGCTATAGAGGCCCCTCTGATAAGAAACATCGTAAAAGCTGTATCAAAATGGACAATATAATAATATATAGTGAAAATGGATTGTTGGTTTGTATTTCACCTCATCAATAAACTTAGACAGGGACAACGCCTACTTAGAATTAAGTGATATTAAGTATTTCTAACAATCTTGTGTCCCTGGACCAAACATCCTGTAGCCTGTCACAGGAATTTGTGTGTGAGCAAGTAAGGGAGATGAGCTAATCTTTCAGATAAGGATCTTTCCCAGGACAGTCCAGATCCATTGTCAATTCCCCTTAAAGATGGATTTCCACTGCTGGTGCCTAGATATCTGGTAGAGGGACATAGGCACATCTGGAGGAAATCCTAAAGGTCACAGGCCATGGGCAATCATCTAACAAGATGACCAACCAATCAGGGACCTGCAGTGTGTGGGTCTCCACTCTAAATGGTAGCTTACTGACAAAAAAACAACTATATATTCCACAGTTAAAAAGCGGTGCATCACCTCTAATTTAGTGGCCCCTCTCTGTGCTAAAGCAACTTGGCTGACTGACAACAGAACCATGTGCCTTGCCACACTTGTTGTCTAAACTTTGGGACTTAAAATACTTCCCGAAGTGCTGAGTTAGAGAGCGAGCCCATGTTTAAAGACAGAATTCTGCCCTAAGTATAGCCTGCAGCAGGACCTTGTGACCAGCTAGCTACCACTGTGTGCTAGATATCACCAGAGCAATATGGTTGGAATTTTCATTGGCTACCCTGAATAAAGCATTATTCAACAGTAGCCACTACACTGGGAGTGAACTGAGTTTCTACCCTTTTTATGTGATTGCCTCCAAATGAGCACTCATTTGCACAGAATTTGTCCCCAGTCAGACTGACCCAAACAATCTATTTGAGCGAATCAACTGTAAGCATGAAGCTACAGCAGGATCCTTCTCTCTCTCTGAGCCAGCAGAGCATGTATTGGACACTGCTGTGACAGACCCAATCAGCTGTTCCCCCATATTTCTGTGCATGAGTTACAAATGCACGGTTGTGGATGTGTATAACTCAATATTCACCCTCACGTTAATAAAACTGCTATATTAACACATGTGAATATCAATTTCATTCATATTTAATAATGTTAATAATGTGTAATGTTTCTTTATTAGCCCTATACAATTTCTTGCATTAGGAATTCATCTTTTCGCATACCCCAGCCTTTTCACCATGGAGACACAGACACAACAGACAGACAGGGAGAGAAGCTTGGGGTCAGAGCGCAGGGTCAGCCATTGTACAGCGCCCCTGGAGCAGTTGGGGTTAAGGGCCTTGCTCAGGGGCCCAACGGAGTAGGATTCCTCTGCCGGCCGCGGGATTTGAACCGGCAACCTTCCAGTCACAGGCGCAGATCCTTAGCCACAGAGCCACCTCTCCGCCTCTCTACAGCTATTTATAGCTGTAGTTACTTACAAGTGCCTGACTGTTGATTATTTTGATGTACTGATTAGGAAGCTAGTACTAAATGTAGTGTTTTTGTTTTTATGTATCAACAAATGTATTCTGTGTGTTGTAATCCTTGTGGAGACTCCTTGTTGTTCTGCTGATGGATTCCTAGTAGTCAAAACAAAACTCAAACAATTTACTGTTACAACAAAATATTGTGCCAGTAAATTCACAATATCTCCACATACTGTACTCTTTGTTTTTGTAATGTCATGTATGTCACACAGCTTTGTTAAGTGCCTTGGGGCAACCTTGTTGTGAAAAGCACTATATAAAAATAAATTGAATCGAACTGAATTTTGTTGGCATCCATTTGTTCTGATCATATTCCAAACAAAAGCTACAGCACGGAACGAAGTGAGTTCTCGTTTTGTCTACCTTGTGGACACTAAGAAGACAAACTGCACGGACCGTTTTAAAGACCAAAATCAGCAAAACACTACCTTTGGCAGAGTTGCATGAGGCCAATGCAAGCTGCAAAGCAATGCAAGGAAAAGGTCTCTCTCTCCTCTGCTTCCACAGACAAGCTCAGCCCAGCTTTTTACCTTCAGTTTAGTTTAAGTTTAAACTCATCAAGGACGTTTGGACAACTGATTTTTTTCAGTAAAACTTAATTATTCACATCATAATTCTCAAGATTTGAACTCTTATTGCAAATGCACGTTTGATGTTTAGGTCCCAATAGTAAATGCATATTAACTTGTGTCTGCAAATCATTTCACAGATACTGTTTATCCTATTACATTGTTGCTTGTTATGCAGGTTTTGGTTATATCAATAAATTGTATACTGTGTATTAAGAATCTGTGTGTGAGACTGATTTTCCTAATAGTTGTCAAGTACTCACACAATTTACTGTTACAATTTCTGATTGTTCTCATTGAATACAACAGATCAGCTGTACACGATATGTACAAATGAGCATACGGATATACATATGTAAAATAGAGCCTTGCCAATATAAA